>NW_028181371.1:17500-235000 GCF_964211825.1 Aythya ferina
TTTGGGAGTAACAACATGATTCCCACAACTACGCTGGAAGAAAGGCAACAATAAAGAAATAAACAGCTAAAGCAAGACATGGTTCTTGCCCAACGTCACGGTGGACCAGGAGATGTGAAGGAGGCTGGGGAGGGGGCGATCAGGGTACAGCCACTGTCCAAGTCTGGCTGCCACCTGCACACAACACGAGGGCCCTCCGGTCTCCCCCCAACAGACACTTGGAACCCAAAGGAGGGCTGGCCGCCAGCTCGCTACGTTTGCTTTGCTTCTCTTTGTTTTGCCTTGCTCCGCTTTGCTTTGCTCTTGCTGGCACAGTTTTGCTTTTCCATACCTCCTTTCCTCTGCTGGTCTTGCCCCTGCTTTGCCTCAGATTCTTTTGCTGTTTCTTTCCTGGCAATGCTTTGCTTTTCCTTGTGCTACGTTCCCTTGCTCTGCTTTGCCTCGCTATGTTTTGCCTTTTCTGGACATGTTTTGCTTTTTTTTTTTTTTTTTTTTTTTTTTTTAAGTGTTCATTGCATTCTTTTGTTTTCCTTTTGGACCTTTTTAATGTGCTTTTAGAGGCCGCGCTTTGCTTTTCCAGGCCGTGCTTGTCATTGCTTTTCCTTAGGCCGCTAGGTCTTTTCCCTAGCAGGGCTTTGCTTTGTCTTGCTCAGCTTTCATCCGCATTGCTCTGCTCTCCTGTGCCGTGCTAGGCTTCCTTTGGAGACCGTCTCACTGATTTTGCTGCTGAGTTGATTGGTAAATTTATGAACGCATAAACCGTCAGACACAGAACTTGGCCTCCCCGCAGCCCAGCCACTGTCCCCTCGGAACCGGCGCGTGGGGGCAGCAGGCCTGGCCGCCCGACATGGTCCATACTTTGTCCCTAGCCATGCGGAGAGCTGCCAGGTGGGCCACACTGCTAGTTGTGTGTGTGAGGTTCTCAAAACAGTAAGGAACTACATGATTCCACAACTACGGTGGAAGAAATCCACAACAAACAACAACAAAATGTATATAGATATATAAAACCAGCTAAAGCAAGACATGTGTGAGGAATGTTCTTGCCGGGTGTCACAGTGGACTAGGAGCTGTGAAGAAGGCTGAGGAGGGGGCGATCAGGGTCCAGCCACTGTCCAAGTCTGGCTGCCACCTGTACACAACATGGAGCTCTCCGGTCTCCCCCCCACAGACACCTGGAACCCAAAGGAGGGCTGGCCGCCAGCTCGCTACGTTCGCTTTGCTTCTCTTTGTTTTGCCTTGCTCCGCTTTGCTTTGCTCTTGCTGGCACAGTTTTGCTTTCCCATACCTCCTTTCCTCTGCTGTTCTTGCCCCGGCTTTGCTTTGCTTTGCCTCAGATTCTTTTGCTGTTTCTTTCCTGGCAATGCTTTGCTTTTCTTTGTGCTACGTTCCCTTGCTCTGCTTTGACTTGCTCAGCCTTCCCTTCCCTGGCCATGCTTTCCTTGGTTTACCTTTGGTTTACAGACCTGGCACTGCTTTGCTTTTCCTACCCGTGCTGTGCTTTGCCTTGCCTCGCCTCAAACTGCTTTGCTTTCCTTTGTTTGCTTTATCTTTCCTAGTTATGCTTTGCTTTTCCTGGTGCTACTTTCCTTTGCTCAGCTTTGCCTTCCCTGGCTGTGCTTTGTTTTGCTTTACGGGGCCACGCTTGCCTTTTTTTACCTTTGCCTTGCTCTCTTTTGCCTCACTTGCTCCTGCTCTCACTTCCAGTTTCCGGCCATGCTTACCTTTGTTTTGCTTTACTTTGTATTCCTGGCACTGCTTTGCTTTTCCTTTTGCTACTTTCTTTTGTTCTGCTTTGCCTTGCCTGGCCATGCTTTGCTTTGCTTTGCTTTGTATTCCTGGCATTGCTTTGCTTTTCCTTCTCTGCTCTGCTTAGCTTCTCTTCACCCTGCTCTGATTTGCCTTACCTTGAACTTTTTCGCTTTGTTGTGGTTTTATTTATTTTTTGATTGTTTGTTTGTTTTTATTTTTTTTTCATTAATATTTTTTTTTCTTTCTCTTTACCAGCACTGCTTTGCATTTCCTGGTGCTACTTTCCTTTGCTCTGCTTTGCCTTCCTGTGCTTTGCCTTCCCTGGCCTTGCTTTGTTTTGCTTTATCAGGCCATGCTTTCCTTGGTTTAGCTTTGCTTTATAGACCTGGCACTGCTTTGCTTTTCCTACCCGTGCTGTGCTTTGCCTTGCCTCGCCTCAAACTGCTTTGCTTTCCTTTGTTTGCTTTATCTTTCCTAGTTATGCTTTGCTTTTCCTGGTGCTACTTTCCTTTGCTCAGCTTTGCCTTCCCTGGCCATGCTTTGTTTTGCTTTATGGGGCCATGCTTGCCTTTGTTTAGCTTCGCTCTGCTCTGCTTTGCCTTGCTATGTTTTGCCTTTTCTGGACATGCTTTGCATCTATTTTTTTTTTTGTTCTCATTATTTTTCCTTTTTTTTTTTTTTTTTTTAATTTAAATGTTCATTACATTCTTTTGTTTTTCTTTTGGACCTATCTGATGTGTTTTTACAGGCCATGCTTTCCTTTTGCAGGCCCTGGTTGTCACTGCTTTTCCTTATGCCGCTAGGTCTTTTTCTTAGCAGGGTTTTACTCTGTCTTGCTCAGCTTTTATCCGCATTGCTCTGCTCTCCTGTGCTGTGCTAGGTTTCTCTTCGAGACTGTCCCACTGGTTTTACTGGGCTAGCCGCAAGCTCCTTACGTTTGCTTTGCTTCTCTCTGTTTTGCCGTACTCCGCTTTGCTTTGCTCTTGCTGGCACAGTTTTGCTTTCCCATACCTCCTTTCCTCTGCTGTTCTTGCCCCGGCTTTGCCTCAGACTGCTTTGCTTTTGCTTTCCTGGCAATGCTTTGCTTTTCCTTGTGCTACGTTCCCTTGCTCTGCTTTGACTTGCTCAGCTTTCCCTTCCCTGGCCATGCTTTCCTTGCTTTACCTTTGGTTTACAGACCTGGCACTGCATTGCTTTTCCAAACCATGCTGTGCTTTGCCTTGCCTCAGACTGCTTTGCTGTCCTTTGCTTGCTTTGTCTTCCCTCGTTATGCTTTGCTTTACCTGGTGTTACTTTCCTTTGCTCAGCTTTGCCCTCCCTGGCCTTGCTTTTTTTTTTTGCTTTACGGGGCCATGCTTTCCTTTGTTTGCCTTTGCTTTCCTCTATTTTGTTCTGCTATGCTATGCCTTTCCTGGTCATGCTTTGCATTTTTTTTTTTTATTATTATTATTTTTTATTTATTTGATGTTCAATCCATGCTTTATGTTTTCCTTTTATATCTTTTTCTTGTGTTTTCTCTGGCTGTGCTTTGTTTTCCAGGCCTTGCTTGTCATTGCTTTTCCTTAGGCCGCTAGGTCTTTTCCCTAGCAGGGCTTTGCTTTGTCTCGCTCAGCTTTCATCCGCATTGCTCTGCTCTCCTGTGCCGTGCTAGGCTTCCTTTGGAGACCGTCTCGCTGATTTTGCTGCTGAGTCGAATGGTAAATTTATGAACGCATAAACCGTCAGACACAGAACTTGGCCCCCCCGCAGCCCAGCCACTGTCCCCTTGGAACTGGAGGCCAGGTGCAGCAGGCCTGGCCACCCGACATGGTCCATTCTTTGTCCCCAGCCATGCGGCGAGCCGCCAGGGGACCCTTAACTGCTACTCGTGTGGTGATAGTGTTCAGTGAGAATTTCAACGAGAATAAGTAACTACATGATTCCCACAACTACGCTGGAAGAAATCCACAACAAACAACAACAAAATGTATATAGATATATAAAACCAGCTAAAGCAAGACATGGTTCTTGCCGGCTGTCACAGTGGACTAGGAGCTGTGAAGAAGGCTGAGGAGAGGGCGATCAGGGTACGGCCACTGTCCAAGTCTGGCTGCCACCTGCACACAACATGGAGCCCTCCGGTCTCCCCCCAACAGACACTTGGAACCCAAAGGAGGGCTGGCCACCAGCTCGCTACATTTTCTTTGCTTCTCTTTGTTTAGCCTTGCTCCGCTTTGCTTTGCTCTTGCTGGCACAGTTTTGCTTTCCCATACCTCCTTTCCTCTGCTGTTCTTGCCCCGGCTTTGCTTTGCTTTGCCTCAGATTCTTTTGCTGTTTCTTTCCTGGCAATGCTTTGCTTTTCTTTGTGCTACGTTCCCTTGCTCTGCTTTGCCTTGCTATGTTTTGCCTTTTCTGGACTTGTTTTGCTTTTTTTTTTTTTTTTTTTTTTTTTTTAAGTGTTCATTGCATTCTTTTCTTTTCCTTTTGGACCTTTTTAATGTGTTTTTAGAGGCCACGCTTTGCTTTTCCAGGCACTGGATGTCATTGCTTTTCCCTATTCCGCTAGGTCTTTTCCCTAGCAGGGCTTTGCTTTGTCTTGCTCAGCTTTCATCCGCATTGCTCTGCTCTCCTGTGCTGTGCTAGGCTTCCTTCGGAGACCGTCTCACTGATTTTGCTGCTGAGTCGATTGGTAAATTTATGAACGCATAAACCGTCAGACACAGAACTTGGCCTCCCCGCAGCCCAGCCACTGTCCCCTCGGAACCGGATTGTGGGGGCAGCAGGCCCGGCCAACCAACAAGGTCCATTCTTTGTCCCCAGCCATGCGGTGAGCCGCCAGAGGACCCCTAACTGCTACTCGTGTGGTGATAGTGTTCAGTGACAATTTCAACGAGAATAAGTAACTACATGATTCCCACAACTACGGTGGAAGAAATCCACAACAAACAACAACAAAATGTATATAGATATAAAACCAGCTAAAGCAAGACATGGTTCTTGCCGGGTGTCACAGTGGACTAGGAGCTGTGAAGAAGGCTGAGGAGGGGGTGATCAGGGTACAGCCACTGTCCAAGTCTGGCTGCTACCTGCACACAACATGGAGGCCCTCCGGTCTCCCCCCAACAGATACCTGGAACCCAAAGGAGGGCTGGCCGCCAGCTCGCTACGTTCGCTTTGCTTCTCTTTGTTTTGCCTTGCTCCGCTTTGCTTTGCTCTTGCTGGCACAGTTTTGCTTTCCCATACCTCCTTTCCTCTGCTGTTCTTGGCCCAGCTTTGCCTCAGAGTGTTTTGCTCTTTCTCTCCTGGAAATACTTTGCATTTCCTTGTGCTACTTTCCTTTGCTTTGCTTTTCCTTGCTCACCTTTGCCTTCCCTGGCCGTGCTTTCCTTTGCTTTATCAGGCCATGCTTTCCTTGGTTTAGCTTTGCTTTATAGACCTGGCACTGCTTTGCTTTTCCTACCCCTGCTGTGCTTTGCCTTGCCTCAAACTGCTTTGCTTTCCTTTGTTTGCTTTGTCTTCCCTGGTTATGCTTTGCTTTTCCTGGTGCTACTTTCCTTTGCTCAGCTTTGCCTTCCTTGGCCGTGCTTTGTTTTGCTTTACGGGGCCATGCTTGCCTTTTTTTTACCTTTGCCTTGCTCTCTTTTGCCTCACCTGCTCCTGCTCTCACTTCCAGTTTCCGGCCATGCTTACCTTTGTTTTGCTTTACTTTGTATTCCTGGCACTGCTTTGCTTTTCCTTTTGCTACTTTCTTTTGTTCTGCTTTGCCTTGCCTGGCCATGCTTTCCTTTGCCTTGCTTTGTATTCCTGGCATTGCTTTGCTTTTCCTTCTCTGCTCTGCTTAGCTTCACTTCACCCTGCTCCGATTTGCCTTAACTACATGATTCCCACAACTATGGTGGAAGAAATCCACAACAGACAACAACAAAATGTAAATATATATATAAAACCTGCTAAAGCAAGACATGGTTCTTGCCGGGTGTCACAGTGGACTAGGAGCTGTGAAGAAGGCTGAGGGGTGGGCGATCAGGGTCCAGCCACTGTCCAAGTCTGGCTGCCACCTGTACACAACATGAGAGCCCTCCGGTCTCCCCCCCACAGACACTTGGAACTCAAAGGAGGGCTGGCCGCCAGCTCGCTACGTTTGCTTTGCTTCTCTTTGTTTTGCCTTGCTCCGCTTTGCTTTGCTCTTGCTGGCACGGTTTTGCTTTTCCCTACCTCCTTTCCTCTGCTGTTCTTGCCCCAGCTTTGCCTCACATTGCTTTGCTTTTGCTTTCCTGAAAATGCTTTGCTTTTCCTTGTGCTACCTTTCTTTGTTCTGCTTTGCCTTCCCTGGCCATGCTTTCCTTTGCTCTGCTTCGATTTGCTTTGCCTTTCATCTTTTATTCTTTTTTTTTATTATTTTTTTTTTTTCATGTTTCTTGCATGATTTGTTTTCATTTTGGACCTGTCTGATGTGTTTTACAGGCCGTGCTTTCCTTTTCCAGGCCCTGGTTGTCACTGCTTTTCCCTATGCCTAGCAGGGCTTTTCCTTGTCTCGCTCAGCTTTCATCCACATTGCCCTCCACTCCTGTGCTGTGCTTGGCTTCCTTTGGAGACTGTCTCACTGATTTTGCTGCGGAGTCGAATGGTAAATTTCTGAACGCATAAACCGTCAGACACAGAACTTGGCCTCCCCGCAGCCCAGCCACTGTCCCCTCGGAACCGGATTGTGGGGGCAGCAGGCCTGGCCGCCCCATATGGTCCATACTTTGTCCCTAGCCATGCGGAGAGCTGCCAGGTGGGCCACACTGCTAGTTGTGTGTGTGAGGTTCTCAAAGACAGTAAGTAACTACATGATTCCCACAACTACGGTGGAAGAAATCCACAACAACAACAAGAACAAAATGTATATAGATATATAAAACCAGCTAAAGCAAGACATGGTTCTTGCCGGCTGTCGCAGTGGACTAGGAGCTGTGAAGAAGGCTGAGGAGGGGGCGATCAGGGTACAGCCACTGTCCAAGTCTGGCTGCCACCTGCACACAACATGGAGCCCTCCGGTCTCCCCCCCACAGACACCTGGAACCCAAAGGAGGGCTGGCCGCCAGCTCGCTACGTTTGCTTTGCTTCTCTTTGTTTTGCCTTGCTCCGCTTTGCTTTGCTCTTGCTGGCACGGTTTTGCTTTTCCATACCTCCTTTCCTCTGCTGTTCTTGCCCTGGCTTTGCTTTGCTTTGCCTCAGATTCTTTTGCTGTTTCTTTCCTGGCAATGCTTTGCTTTTCCTTGTGCTACGTTCCCTTGCTCTGCTTTGACTTGCTCTGCTTTCCCTTCCCTGGCCATGCTTTCCTTGGTTTAGCTTTGGTTTACAGACCTGGCACTGCTTTGCTTTTCCTACCCGTGCTGTGCTTTGCCTTGCCTCGCCTCAAACTGCTTTGCTTTCCTTTGTTTGCTTTATCTTTCCTAGTTATGCTTTGCTTTTCCTGGTGCTACTTTCCTTTGCTCAGCTTTGCCTTCCTTGGCCGTGCTTTGTTTTGCTTTATGGGGCCATGCTTGCCTTTTTTTACCTTTGCCTTGCTCTCTTTTGCCTCACCTGCTCCTGCTCTCACTTCCATTTTCAGGCCATGCTTACCTTTGTTTTGCTTTACTTTGTATTCCTGGCACTGCTTTGCTTTTCCTTTTGCTACTTTCTTTTGTTCTGCTTTGCCTTGCCTGGCCATGCTTTGCTTTGCTTTGCTTTGTATTCCTGGCATTGCTTTGCTTTTCCTTCTCTGCTCTGCTTAGCTTCTCTTAACCCTGCTCTGATTTGCCTTACCTTGAACTTTTTCGATTTGTTGTGGTTTTATTTATTTTTTGTTTGTTTTTATTTTTTTTCATTAATATTTTTTTTCTTTCTCTTTCCCAGCACTGCTTTGCATTTCCTGGTACTACTTTCCTTTGCTCTGCTTTGCCTTCCTGTGCTTTGCCTTCCCTGGCCTTGCTTTGTTTTGCTTTATCAGGCCATGCTTTCCTTGGTTTACCTTTGGTTTACAGACCTGGCACTGCATTGCTTTTCCAAACCATGCTGTGCTTTGCCTTGCCTCAAAGTGCTTTGCTGTCCTTTGCTTGCTTTGTCTTCCCTGGTTCTGCTTTGCTTTACCTGGTGTTACTTTCCTTTGCTCAGCTTTGCCCTCCCTGGCCTTGCTTTTTTTTTTTTTTTGTGCTTTACGGGGCCATGCTTTCCTTTGTTTACCTTTGCTTTCCTCTACTTTGTTCTGCTATACTATGCCTTTCCTGGTCATTCTCTGCATTTTTTTATTATTATTATTTTTTTTTTTTTTATTTATTTGATGTTCATTCCATGCTTTATATTTTCCTTTTATATCTTTTTTCTTGTGTTTTCTCTGGCCGTGCTTTGCTTTTCCAGGCCCTGGTTGTCACTGCTTTTCCTTATGCCGCTAGGTCTTTTCCCTAGCAGGGCTTTGCTTTGTCTCGCTCAGCTTTCATCCGCATTGCTCTGCTCTCCTGTGCCGTGCTAGGCTTCCTTTGGAGACCGTCTCACTGATTTTGCTGCTGAGTCGAATGGTAAATTTCTGAACGCATAAACCGTCAGACACAGAACTTGGCCTCCCCGCAGCCCAGCCACTGTCCCCTCGGAACTGGAGGCCGGGTGCAGCAGGCCTGGCCGCCCAACATGGTCCATTCTTTGTCCCTGGTCATGCGGCGAGCCACCAGGGGACCCTTAACTGCTACTCGTGTGGTGATAGTGTTCAGTGACAATTTCAACGAGAATAAGTAACTACATGATTCCCACAACTACGGTGGAAGAAATCCACAACAAACAACAACAAAATGTATATAGATATAAAACCAGCTAAAGCAAGACATGGTTCTTGCCGGCTGTCACAGTGGACTAGGAGCTGTGAAGAAGGCTGAGGAGGGGGCGATCAGGGTACGGCCACTGTCCAAGTCTGGCTGCCACCTGCACACAAAATGGAGGCCCTCCGGTCTCCCCCCCACAGACACTTGGAACCCAAAGGAGGGCTGGCCGCCAGCTCGCTACGTTTGCTTTGCTTCTCTTTGTTTTGCCTTGCTCCGCTTTGCTTTGCTCTTGCTGGCACGGTTTTGCTTTTCCATACCTCCTTTCCTCTGCTGTTCTTGGCCCAGCTTTGCCTCAGAGTGTTTTGCTCTTTCTCTCCTGAAAATACTTTGCATTTCCTTGTGCTACTTTCCTTTGCTTTGCTTTTCCTTGCTCTCCTTTGCCTTCCCTGGCCATGCTTTCCTTTGCTTTATCAGGCCATGCTTTCCTTGGTTTAGCTTTGCTTTATAGACCTGGCACTGCTTTGCTTTTCCATACCTCCTTTCCTCTGCTGTTCTTGCCCCGGCTTTGCTTTGCTTTGCCTCAGATTCTTTTGCTGTTTCTTTCCTGGCAATGCTTTGCTTTTCCTTGTGCTACGTTCCCTTGCTCTGCTTTGCCTTGCTATGTTTTGCCTTTTCTGGACTTGTTTTGCTTTTTTT
This sequence comes from Aythya ferina, assembly GCF_964211825.1. Lineage (NCBI taxonomy): Eukaryota > Metazoa > Chordata > Aves > Anseriformes > Anatidae > Aythya > Aythya ferina. The sequence goes on from NW_028181371.1 coordinate 26,704, forward strand.
TTTTTTTTTTTTTTTTTAAGTGTTCATTGCATTCTTTTCTTTTCCTTTTGGACCTTTTTAATGTGTTTTTAGAGGCCACGCTTTGCTTTTCCAGGCACTGGATGTCATTGCTTTTCCCTATGCCGCTAGGTCTTTTCCCTAGCAGGGCTTTGCTTTGTCTTGCTCAGCTTTCATCCGCATTGCTCTGCTCTCCTGTGCTGTGCTAGGCTTCCTTCGGAGACCGTCTCACTGATTTTGCTTCTGAGTCGATTGGTAAATTTATGAACGCATAAACCGTCAGACACAGAACTTGGCCTCCCCGCAGCCCAGCCACTGTCCCCTCGGAACCGGATTGTGGGGGCAGCAGGCCCGGCCAACCAACAAGGTCCATTCTTTGTCCCCGGCCATGCGGTGAGCCGCCAGAGGACCCCTAACTGCTACTCGTGTGGTGATAGTGTTCAGTGACAATTTCAACGAGAATAAGTAACTACATGATTCCCACAACTACGGTGGAAGAAATCCACAACAAACAACAACAAAATGTATATAGATATAAAACCAGCTAAAGCAAGACATGGTTCTTGCCCGGTGTCACAGTGGACTAGGAGCTGTGAAGAAGGCTGAGGAGTGGGTGATCAGGGTACAGCCACTGTCCAAGTCTGGCTGCTACCTGCACACAACATGGAGCCCTCCGGTCTCCCCCCAACAGATACCTGGAACCCAAAGGAGGGCTGGCCGCCAGCTCGCTACGTTCGCTTTGCTTCTCTTTGTTTTGTCCTAGCTCTGCTTTGCTTTGCTCTTGCTGGCACAGTTTTGCTTTCCCATGCCTCCTTTCCTCTGCTGTTCTTGGCCCAGCTTTGCCTCAGAGTGTTTTGCTCTTTCTCTCCTGGAAATACTTTGCATTTCCTTGTGCTACTTTCCTTTGCTTTGCTTTTCCTTGCTCTCCTTTGCCTTCCCTGGCCGTGCTTTCCTTTGCTTTATCAGGCCATGCTTTCCTTGGTTTAGCTTTGCTTTATAGACCTGGCACTGCTTTACTTTTCCTACCCGTGCTGTGCTTTGCCTCGCCTCAAACTGCCTTGCTTTCCTTTGTTTGCTTTGTCTTCCCTGGTTATGCTTTGCTTTTCCTGGTGCTACTTTCCTTTGCTCAGCTTTGCCTTCCTTGGCCGTGCTTTGTTTTGCTTTATGGGGCCATGCTTGCCTTTTTTTACCTTTGCTTTGCTCTCTTTTGCCTCACCTGCTCCTGCTCTCACTTCCATTTTCAGGCCATGCTTACCTTTGTTTTGCTTTACTTTGTATTCCTGGCACTGCTTTGCTTTGTCTTTTGCTACTTTCTTTTGTTCTGCTTTGCCTTGCCTGGCCATGCTTTGCTTTGCTTTGCTTTGTATTCCTGGCACTGCTTTGCTTTTCCATACCTCCTTTCCTCTGCTGTTCTTGCCCCTGCTTTGCTTTGCTTTGCCTCAGATTTCTTTGCCTTTTCTTTCCTGGAAATGATTTGCTTTTTCTTTTTCTACATTCCCTTGCTCTGCTTTGACTTGCTCAGCTTTGCCTTCCCTGGCCATGCTTTCTTTTGCTTTATCAGGCCATGCTTTCCTTGGATTAGCTTTGGTTTATAGACCTGGCACAGGTCTATAAACTGGCCTTGCTCTCACCTGCAGGTACATTTATATCCATTCACCGCAAATCTTTGGACCCAGCCACACAGCCAGTTTTTAACCCAATGAAACGTAATTCTTTCCAGGCCTTCAGCAGCCAGATCCTCTGGAAGAATGCTGTGGGAAATGGTTTCAAAAGCCTTATTGAAGTTTAGGTAGACCACATCCACAGCCTTTCCCTTGTCCACTGAGCACATCACCTTCTCATAGATTTAGATCTGATTTGTCAAGCAGGTCCTGCTTTGATAAACTCAACTGGGCTTATCAAAGGGCCTGATCAGCTGGTTGTCCTGTTGTGTGATGGTACTCAAGATAATCTGCTCCATGAGTTTCCCTGGCTCAGAGGTCAGACTGACAGGCCTGTAGTTCTCGGATCATCCTTCTGTCTCTTCTTGTAGATATCCATCATATTTGCTAGTTGACAGTTGACAGGGACCTCCCCTGATAGCCAGGACTGCTGAAAAATGATGGAAAATGGCTTGGTGAGTACTTCAGCCAGCTCCCTCAGTACCAATGGGTGGATCCCATCTAGCCCCCTATACGTCTGCATATCTGGGTGGAGTAGCAGTTCTCTAACCATTTCCTCATGGATTATGAGAGCTTCATTCTGTTCGAGGTCCTTATCTACCAGCTCAGGGGCAGAGTATCAGGGTAACAACTGGTCTTGCTGCAAAACACTGAGGTAAAGAATGCACTGAGTACCTCAGCCTTTTCATCATCTCTTTTAATTCAAATGAACAAACAAACAAAAACCATTTTTATTGTCTTTAACAGTAATAGACATATTGAGCTCCAGCTGGGTTTTGGCCATTCTAATTTTTTTTCTTTGCCCAGCCTAACAACATTTAGGACTCCAGAGAAAATGATAGGGCTTCAGAGAAAATGACAGCATACATGAGAAGCACAGAAAAAATGGAACTGGGCAACCTTCCATCCTCTACCCTTCTGTGAGCCTGTTCTGCAGCTCCATTCAACTAGTTACTCCTCTACTGTTCACACTCTCCTACAACTGCTGATACTGTTATCTTGTGAGAGCACAATTAGAATGAGACATCTCCCTGCAGATATTAACAGCTGACAGAATGTGGCATCTGTCCAGAGGAACCTTGAGAACTGCAGGATTTTCCCTATACAAACTTCTTGACATTGAGAAGGAGAAGAGCCCAGTCCTGCACTGGAGGAAGAGGAACCCCACACATCAGGGCAGACTGGGACTGTGCTGAGTGAGCAGTGCCCAGGGCACCACGAGGGATGCCATACGAGCAGTAGTGCCTGCTCACCAGGAACCAGGCCAGCTTCCTACAGAGCTGCCTTATGAGGAGCATAGCCACCAAGAAGATCTGGATTGTCAGACTCAGCTCACATCCAGTGTGACACCACATGGACAAGTGTCTACAGCTAGCTGGTAAAGAGGTACATGGGAGTCCCTACAATATCCTGATCTGGAGAGGAGCTAGGGCTATGGAAAGGCTGAAAGTCCCAACAGGACCCAGGTCTTTGTGTCTATGGCTATGGCTGTTGTCTCTGCCAGTGAGACCTACGAGGAGAGAGCACCAGGGCGTCATTGTCTCCTTGCCCCTACCCATGAACCAGGAAGGGGTTGTACCATTCTCCTGAACTTGGCAATGCACATCCCCATCTCCTACTGCCCCAGGAAGAGCCCTGAGCAAGGTGTAAAGGGAAAGGTTCTCTCTCCCAGAGGCAGGGTGTCAAGGTTTGGCCCTTGTGCTTGGTGAAACGCATCCACTTCGTCTACACCTCAGTGTCACCTTCACATTGCCTTTGTCTCCTTGTCCTCACTGCCTCCAATGTTCTACTCTAACGAGCTCCGAGGGGGAGCTGTGTCAGTGCTGGCCATCAGGGGGACACTCCAGGAAATATACATCTGACATGGACTTCTGAAGAGATGTCTTCAATTGTCTCTTAGTACTTGAGGTCTGTGGGCTCATCATCAAAGCCCCCAGAGGAGTAATTACAATGCCTTGGGTTGCTGAGCTGGGCCGGGCTCCTGGGACAGAGAGAGCTCCTGGCAAGAGGCCCTGGTGCAGAGAGACAGCTCTGCCCAAGAGCAGCTCCTCTGCAAAGTGCAGTAGGGCTGGGGGCTCTGACCACAGCTGGCATGGGGAGAGGAGAGAAGGAGAGAGGGCTTGGAGGCAGTTGGGAGAGGGAGGATGCTGAGCGCTGACCGCAGGAGAAATCTGCACAGCCCTTGACGAGGTAAGTGTCTGGCTGCAAGGCCATGCAGCTGCAGGTCCTGGAAGGGTCTCCTCCTGGGTCTTGTTTCTGGGAAGGCAGTGGACAATGCAGTAGGCTTTGAGAGTCCTGCTGGATTGCACTGAGAGGTGAGGACGTCTGGCAGAAGCCCCTTGGAGTGCCCTAAGCCAGGTGCCCCCAGTCAGACCAGAACACCCTGCCGTGGCCACCTATGCCAGGCTCTCTGTCAGCTACCCCGTAGCTCCTGCAGCCATGGAGGTGCCCCTTGGCAGGGTCCTGTTGGTGGCAGGGTGCTGCAGGGCAGCGCTGAGCACAGCCGCATGGGATGGGGTCTGTGAGCATGGGCAGGGGGAAAGAAGAGGTGGTTGCAGATCAGAAGCTCCCGGCAGGAACAGCTGCAGGCAGCAGAGAGAGGGGCAGGCGGCCAGAAGGAGCTGTTGCTAGAAACGCTGTGGAAGGGGGGATTCGGGCACCTCGTGGCCATGCCCTGCAGTGCAGATGCCTTCTCCTTGAGCAGTCCCTCCCTGGCTTCCTCTCCCCTTGCATCCCATGGGCTGTGGGGCAGGCCTGGCCAGCAGAGCAGGCAGAGCTCAAACGAGGAGAAGCTCTCAAGCTCCTTCTGGCTTGCTGTGGCTCTCCTCAATTAGCAGCCATCTAATTTTTTTTTTATTTTTTTTTTTTTCCTCAGGGAAACACCAGAGTGGGATGGTCCTGTAGCTCAGAGGAATGACAAAAGTGACAGAGCTGCACTGGTCAGTCTTCACCAAGGCACGGTCCCTTTGCCTCCTGGCACCCACAGGATTTCTCTGGGAGTGCACAGGTAATGTAAGGGAGTTCAAGCATCCAACACCTGTCATAAGCATTAGAAGTGTTATTGAAAGCTAAATTAAAAAAAAAAGGGGGGGGGGCAAAAAAAAAAAATAAAATACCTGCAGCTCTGCTCTGCATTGGGTTGTTGACAACAACACTGAAAAGCTCATGGATGTGCCAAGTGGACGGCACTTGAGTTTCTCCCATCTTCCTGCTTCCATCCTGCAGCACAGCAGGAAGGACTCCTCTGGAGCCCACAGCAGCCCCTGCTCCCAGTGCCACTATCAGCCAGCACCAGCTGGAGCTCAAGCAAGAAAGCTGCAGAAAGGTTCTCCTGCAAACAAATGCTCGGGCTGGGGGTGCTCTAAGGCTTGTAATAAGTCTCCCTCAGAGAAGTGTGTACTAACTTGTTCTGCCTTATCCTCTTCAACAGACAGCTGTGTTTAATGTCAGCAAATGCCCAACGTCAGCACCGTGAGTGAGTTCCTCCTGCTGGCATTCGCAGACAAGCGGGAGCTGCAGCTCCTGCACTTCGCGCTCTTCTTGGATATCTACATGGCTGCCCTCCTGGGCAACGGCCTCATCCTCACCGCTGTAGCCTGCGACCACCGCCTCCACACCCCCATGTACTTCTTCCTCCTCAACCTCGTCCGCCTCGACCTGGGCTGCATCTCCACCACTGTCCCCAAAGCAACAGCCAATGCCCTCTAGGACACCAGGGCCATCTCCTATCAAGGCTGTGTTGCACAAGTCCCTTTCATAGTCTTCTGTTTTGATGCAGAGTATTCCCTTCTCACTGTCATGGCCTACGACCGTTACGTTGCCATCTGCAAGCCCCTGCATTATGAGAGCCTCCTGGGCAGCAGAGCTTGTGCCCAGATGGCAGCAGCTGCCTGGGGCAGTGGCTCTCTCCAAGCTGTTCTGCACATGGCCAACACATTTTCCCTGCCCCTCTGCCACGGCAACGCTGTGGACCAGTTCTTCTGTGAAATCCCCCAGATCCTCAAGCTCTCCTGCTCAGATGCCTACCTCAGGGAAGTTGGGGCACTTGTCTTTACTCTTTCTTTAGTATTTCTTTGTTTTGTTTACATTGTGGTGTCCTATATGTTGATCTTTAGAGCGGTGATGAGGATGCCCTCTGAGCATGGCCAGCACAAAGCCTTTTCCATGTGCCTCCCTCACCTGGCTGTTGTCTCTATGACTGTCAGCACTGGTTTGTTTGCCTACCTGAAGCCTCCTTCCGTCTCTTCCCCATCCCTAGACCTGGCAGTGGCATTTTTGTACGTAGTGATGCCTCCAGCAGTGAATCCTGTAATCTACAGCATGAGGAACCAGGAACTGAAAAATGCTCTCAGGAAATTACTTTCATACATACTTCTTAAGCATCATTAATATGCTCACCAGCCTAAAAATACTGAGCGAATATCTCACAAAATATTTTCTGATTTTTTTTATTTTTTTAATTTTTATTTTTTAACGTGTGATAGTATTATTTTAATTTAAGGGAATTTCTTCTTATCCTCCTACATATTGATTTTTATTTTGACCTAGTCATCTACGGTACTTCAAGAACCAATCTTCCAGTGTAGATAAAGACAATAAAGAAGCCATTAGATATTCACAGCTCTCAGATCCCATCTCATTCTCCCAATGGAGAAGGGGCTCAAGGCCAAAAGCACTGCTGTCACATTTAGGAATAGCTCAGCTGGCCATTGGGGCTGCCCATCACTACTCAGTGGGGCAATCTGGAGCTTCACGGACTGGAATCTGGAGCCGCTCTGTGCCTGGGCCAGGCCTCTTGTGCTGGCCCTGTGGGACACAGATACTCTGTGCTAGGGATCTCCCAGGCAAGAGACCAGGGCTCCTGCAGCTTCATGGACCTCCATCGCCTGAGCCATGGCTGGCCCCAGCCTGGGGACTGCTGGGGAGGCCCAGAGCCGCTTTTGTCCCAGCAGCTGAGGTACCTTGCGAGGGGCTGGGGCTGTGGTGGCCATGCCCAGAGCCCTGCAGCAGCCTGCAGTGGGCACTGCCCTGGGGCCAGCCCAGCCTGGGCTGCTGGGCTGGGCTGGGCATTGCCCAGCAAAGGGCAACAGCAGCGTCAGGGAGTGGTGGCAGCATGCAGGGGAGGGCTCCCAGCAGGGCTTGGTGCTGCAGAGCCAGGACTGCGTGAAGGGAGCCCAGAGCTGGAGGGGCAGGGGAGAGGAGGCTGCACTGGGCCCTTGCTGACCTGGTCAAAGCAGAAAGGGGGCCCAGGGCATTTGCCCCCTCACCGCAGCCTGCCAGGACCTGCAACGCACTAATGGAGTGTCCAGGGCCAGCCAGCCCCTGCATGGGGATCTGCTGCCCGCCTTGCCCTGGCCCTCTCCAGCGCCCTCCTTGCTGCTCTCTGATACACGCCAGCACCTCCCAGTGCGTGCCATCCAGCACATCTGCTGAGGGCCAGTGCGGTTGCTGCTGGGGCAGGGAGCTCAGCATGGCCCTTGAAGCCCCCTGCCCTGGACCTGCCTCTCCCCTTGGCCTCAGCCCCGGCCCCGGCCTTGTCTCTGCTGGCAGGAGTGCTCTTGGCATGCACTTCCTGGCCTCCCCTCACCAGCGTACAGCTGCTGCCCACTCACGCTGCTGGCACAAATTTGTCCTCACCAGCAGCACCACCCCTTGGGCTGCTTCTCCTGGTGTTGCACACACCACTGTCTTGACTCCTTGTCTCTGCTGGGCCCCACCTTCCACACCCAGATGCGTCCCTTGGCTGTCATCGCCTTCTCCCCTGCCACATGGGGTGACAGTGCCATAGTGGGACATGTTTCCAGTGGGCCGTCTACCAGACACAGTAATGAATACTATGAGCAGGACTAAAGGGGTCTTGCTTCCAGCCAGGGGGACGCAGGGAGGAAAGGGACAACTGGGTTTACTGGACTGTGTATATTTAATGGCCTGGCACATCAGACCCACAAATGTATCAGGCTCTACTGGACACCGGTGCACAGTGTACCCTAACGCCATCAAGACTTAAAGAGGTAGAACCCACCTATATTTCTGGAGTGACAGGGGGATCCCAAGAGTTAACTGTTTTGGAGGCTGAAGTGAGTCTAACTGGGGAGGAATGGCAAAAACACCCCATTGGGACTGGCCTGGAGGCTATGTTCATCCTCGGAGTATACTGCTTCAGGAGAGTGTAAGGAATGTTTCAGCAATTCGTGTCAATAGAGAGCTTGAAGGGTAAACCTTGAGTCTCTGATATCTGGGGGGGGGTTCAGAATAACTGCTAACTATTATGACTATTGCATGGGACACTACACTAGTCTCTGTATCTGGCCAAGAGATTAAGGACAAGGGGAAAGCTGAAGGACAACTGAAAGAGAAAGCTTGCATGGGACTCTGCACAAGTCTCTGACATCTGGCCAAGATGAACAAAGAGGAAGGAAAAGAAAAAAGCCTGGGAGGAAGACTATGAGCCTTCAGCATGAGAGAACCCCCAGAGGGACCACTGGAGACTGCTACTCATGTGCCATTGGGAGGGTTCAGATTCTGGGAACTAATTATAGTAACCCTGCCTTTACTAGAAGTAGTAATGAATATGTATTAGCCTAGGAGCATAAAAACCAGCTGCTTGATGTAACTGGTGTGCATCTTGGTTGAGCAGAGACTCCTGGTGCACCCAGTGCTGTTTGCTTACCTCTATTCGCTTAAAAATTTGTAAACTTTAATTGTAATTCTATTTGGGACTTAGTCATTTATTACAAGAGAGTACTTCGAAGTTCCAGAGGGCACTACTGGTGGGGCTTTGGCATCGCTGCCTTGGAGACTGGGGACAGTAAACAGTTGTCTACCTTGCTTGGCCTTCCACAGAATCCTTCTGTTGTGGGTTTGCTGAGGGTTGAAGAACAGCAGGTGCCAATGGCTACCATGGCGGCGCACCTGAGGCAGCATCATATCACAGAATCACAGAATCACAGCATTTCTAAGTTGGAAGAGACCTCAAGATCATTGAGTCCAACCTCTGACCTAACACTAACAGTCCCCACTAAACCATATCCCTAAGCTCTACATCAAAACGTCTTTTAAAGACCTCCAGGGATGGTGACTCCACCACTTCCTTGGGCAGCCTGTTCCAATGCCTAACAACCCTTTTGGTAAAGAAGTTCTTCCTAAGATCCAACCTAAAACTCCCCTGGCACAACTTTAGCCCATTCCCCCTCGTCCTGTCACCAGGCACGTGGGAGAACAGACCAACCCCCACCTCTCTACAGCCTCCTTTAAGGTATCTGTAGAGAGCGATAAGGTCGCCCCTGAGCCTCCTTTTCTCCAGGCTGAACAAGCTCAGCTCCCTCAGCCGCTCCTCGTAGGACTTGTTCTCCAGACCCCTCACCAGCTTCGTCACCCTTCTCTGGACTCGCTCAAGCACCTCGATGTCCTTCTTGTAGTGAGGGGCCCAAAACTGAACACAGTACTCAAGGTGCGGCCTCACCAGAGCTGAGTACAGGGGGACGATCACCTCCCTAGCCCTGCTGCAAAACTGTTTCTTATGCAAGCCAGGATGCTGTTGGCCTTCTTGGCCACCTGAGCACACCTCTGGCTCATATTCAGCCGACTATCCACCATCACTCCCAGGTCCTTCTCTGCCTGGCAGCTCTCCAACCATTCATCTCCCAGTCTGTAGCTCTGCTTGGGGTTATTGTGCCCCAGGTGCAGGACCCGACACTTGGCCTTGTTGAACTTCATGCAGTTGACCTCAGCCCATCGGTGCAGCCTATCCAGATCCTCCTGCAGAGCTTTCCTACCCTCAAGCAGATCGACACACGCACCTAGCTTGGTGTCATCTGCAAACTTACTGAGGGTGCACTCAATGCCCTCATCCAGATCATCAATGAAGATATTAAAGAGGACCGGCCCCAGCACTGAGCCCTGGGGAATGCCACTAGTGACTGGCCTCCAACTGGACTTGGCTCCATTCACCACGACTCTTTGGGCCCGGCTATCCAGACAGTTTCTAACCCAACGAAGTGTGTGCCAGTCCAAGCCAAGAGCAGCCAGTTTCTTGAGGAGAATGCTGTGGGAAATGGTGTCAAAAGCCTTGCTGAAGTCAAGGTAGACCATATCCACAGCCTTGCCCTCATCCACCCAGCGCGTCACTTTGTCATAGAAGGAGATCAGGTTCATCAAGCAGGACCTGCCTTTCATAAACCCATGCTGACTGGGCCTGATCGCCTGCTTGCCCTACAAGTGCTGCGTGATGACTCTCAAGAGAATCTTCTCCATGAGCTTTCCTGGCACTGAGGTCAAACTGACAGAATTGTAGTTTCCTGGGTCTGCCCTCCGGCCCTTCTTGTAGATGGACGTCACGTTTGCTAGCCGCCAGTCAACTGGGACCTCCCGCGATCGCCAGGACTGCTGATAAATGATGGACAGTGGCTTACCCAGCTCCTCTGCCAGTTCTCTCAGTACCCTTGGGTGGATCCCATCCGGCCCCATCAACTTGTGCACATCCAAGTGCCGTAGCAGGTCACCAACCAGTTCTTCGTGGATTATGAGGGCCACATCCTGCTCCCCATCCCCTTCCACCAGCTCAGGGTACTGGGTATCCAGAGAACAACCGGTATTGCCGCTAAAGACTGAGGCGAAGAAGGCATTGAGCACCTCCGCCTTTTCCTCATCTCTTGTAACTAGGTTTCCCCCCGCATCCAGTAAAGGATGGAGATTCTCCTTAGTCCTCCTTTTTGTGTTGATGTATTTATAAAAACGTTTTTTGTTATCTTTAACGGCAGTAGCCAGATTGAGCTCCAGATGAGCTTTGGCCTTTCTAATTCTGTCCCTGCACAGCCTCGCAACATCCTTATAGTCCTCCCTAGTGGCCTGCCCACTTTTCCAAAGATTATAAACCCTCTTTTTTCTCCTAAGCTCAAGCCACAATTCTCTGTTCAGCCAGGCCAGTCTTCTTCCCCTCCAGCTCGTCTTTGGGCACATGGGGACAGACTATTCCTGCGCCATTAAGATTTCCCTCTTGAAGAGCGCCCAGCCTTCCTGGACTCCTCTGCCCTTCAGAACTGCCTCCCAAGGGACTCTACCAACCAGTGTCCTCATCAGCACAAAGTCAGACCTCCAGAAGTCCAATACAGTGGTTTTACTGGTCCCCTTCCTGGCCTTGCCAAGAATAGAGAACTCCACCATTTCGTGGTCACTCTGCCCAAGACAGCTCCCGACAATCACATCCTCCACCAGTCCTTCTCTGTTTGTGAAGAGAAGGTCTAGTGGGGTGCCACCCCTGGTAGGCTCACTAACCAGCTGCGTCAGGAAGCTATCTTCCACGCTCTCCAGAAACCTCCTAGACTGCTTTCTCAGGGCTGTGTTGTGCTTTCAGGATATGTCAGGGAAGTTGAAGTCCCCCATGAGAACAAGCACTGAAGATTTTGCAACTTCTGTCAGCTGCCTGTAGAATTCCTCATCTGTCTCCTCATCCTGGTTTGGCGGTCTATAACAGACCCCGACCAGGACGCTAGCCTTGTTGTCCCTGCCGATCCTAACCCAAAGGGACTCGACCTTGTCATTCCCAGCCTCGAGTTCCACAACCTCGAAAGACTCTCTAATATAGAGAGCCACACCACCACCCCTTCTGTGCTGCCTGTCCCTTCTGAAGAGCTTATAGCCAGTCATTGCAGCACTCCAGTCATGAGACTGGTCCCACCACGTCTCCGTGATGGCAACCAAGTCGTAGCCTGCCTGCCGCACGATGGCTTCCAGCTCCTCCTGTCATGCTAACTTCCAGCTCCTCCTTATCATGCTAACCGGGACTCCCTGATTGCCATCCATGAGCTAGTTCATTGACTGGAGAGCCAAGGTGTAGCTGTAGAACTTGGTAGCCTGGTTTAGTGATGGACTTGTCAGTACTAAGGTAAAGATGCATGACCTGGGTTACACATCCTTGAGCAGTGTAAGGCAAAATGCAATTCTTTTTGCCTTCTGCATCTATAGCACAGGAAGCATGACTTTGCCCTACTCTATTGACTGGGCAGGTCTTTTCATATTACTCTGTTTATGTTTCTGTTACTGGAAGGGCACAATTTCCCAAAAGAGGCCTAGCTTGTGGGTACAACTACAGCCACTTGAAGAAATATTTTCTTTACTTTTCTTCCAGAGTTTTCCACAGAAGACCAATGAGAGACCATGGATGTCCAGGTGTTTACTAATATTCAAGCTGAATTTCTCAGATTCCAATGGTTATTTCAATTATTTTATTTTATTTTATTTTATTTTATTTTATTTTATTTTATTTTATTTTATTATTTTTATTTATTTTAATATATTTTATTATTTATTTTGTTCCCAAAGAACACCTGACTTTTCTTAGAAAGGGTTTCATGTGTTGGGCTGGGCTGCAGTTACAGGGACAAAGACCACTGCTGGCAGTGGAGGTGTAAGACCTCCAGACTCTGCTTTTTCTCCTGATAGAGGTCTCCAAAGAAGTCACCCTGGATGAACAGCAATAGAAGAATGATGCTCAAAACTGAAATGCAGCAAAATTCAGCCTTTAAAAACAGAAAAAATTGTATTAGGTGCTTTTGGAAATCTTCTTTCTTAAATATACCATGAAAGTTCTGCAATTAGCTGCACAAGGCGTGAAGGTTAGAAGAAAACTATGGAAGAGATGTTAGGAGTTTCTTCATTTTAATGGAGAAACGCGCCAACACCTTCTGCCTTCTCCTCTGCAGGCTGTCCTATGCTGTCCCACACTTTGCCCTATTTCCTGGAGTCTGCAGAACCCCCTTCTCAGTTCACCACCTTGCTCTCATCCCTTGATTTCACCCATGAATCGTCAACCCTCACCAGCTGTTCCTTGAAACACAAAGCCATGGTCTGATCAGAGAGTCACCTCTGACACCGCGGCTCAGCCCTTTGAGGGACATTTCTTCTTCCTCATGGCCAATGCGTAACTTCCAAGGTACACTCCCTGGAAGTCTTTCTCTCCTGCTCTTTCCTACTACTAATGGAAGCTCCGTCAGGATGGAACCATTCCTAAAAGGCATCCCAACCCATCAGGCTCCTTGCAGCCTGGCAGCCAACCAGACACATGTCACCTCAGCAGCATCTTCCAAGCCATGGGCCTGCTGATGGCCTTGCAGCTTCTTGGCTACACACAGCCAAGCTTTGTGCCTCCTGCTGTGCAGTCATGGACTCAAGCAGAAGGGACAGGACAACCCATATGGGGGCCTTCTTTCTGTCTGGGTCCTCCTGGGTCTGGAGGCAGAGGGGATCCCATAGTCAGCATGCCAACCAGGTGCCTTCTGCTGGCCTAGCAGGGCCACTGGCAGATGTCAGCTGGAAAGTACAGATCCCAGGGAGAAGGCAAGGCTGACCTGTCAGCTTCAGAAAGAAGTGACCTCACAGTCCCTTTCCGTGACATGTTCCTGCTGCTGCCCTATCCACTGCAGAGACAGAAGTGACCTCACAGTCCCTGCCACAGTCACATTCCTCCTGCTGTGACAGGAGATCCTGAGGTAGAGCTGGCAGTGCTGCTGTGCAGAGCCAGGGACTGTGATGCCCTGGGACCCCCGGGAATGCTGCTCGGGGGGGCAGCAGACCCAACTCCTTGGGGATCTCTGCTGCTGAGCCCCTCTCCATCTGCCCTGATGGCTCAGCAGCATAGGGCTGTGCTTGGAAGGACCATGGGGTGTCTCTAAGGGCACAAAGGGCAGGCATGTGCTGCACCAGACCTTGCCCACGGCACTTCAAAATGCTTATCCTCAGTTACTCTGCAGTCTTATGGGCCTTTGCCTGATGACTCTTCACCACCACTTCTGGCATTGCAGAGCCCTGCTTTAGCCCATTGTCTCCTCAAATTCGCCTTTTCCTTTACCAAAACCTTTTTTGGATGATCACTCATTTTATGAGGTTCTAATCACTGCCCACTGAACACCTTGTTCCTGCAGATCTTCTGACTTCTCCTGGCAGCTCCAGATTCCTCTCCAGGCCTGCATCAGCCATCAGCCCCACTGCAGGGGGTGTAGTCCCATGCAGATGAATCCAGTTGTCTACTTTGGCAAGTGCCACCATAAAGAGAGCTCTTGGTGCAGTCCTTGATCCCTCACAGATCACCCTGGGATTTTCAGCCTGTGTTCTTTACTCCATGAAGAGGCCCAGAAAACAGAAGAGCAGGGAGGAACCCCTTCTCTCTATTCCAGACAGTAGCATTGGAAGAGGCATCCAGGCTTCTTGGTTTGCCCTGAACAGCCCCTTTTGTTACTGTTTGGTTTTTGTTTGGTGCTAGCAGGGAGGCCAGCTGTGACAGAGGACTGCACAGTGCCTGCTGCTGCCTGCTGGGACACGGATGCCACTGCAGAGACAACAGGACTGGCATCAAATTACATGAGATATAAAGTCTAACCCAAATACAAGAAACACAAGAGACCAATGTGGAAGCCAAAAGAAAGCAGCAGTGAAAAGGCCACATCCTGCTGCTGGCCATGGCTCCAGGGAAGCAGCAGCCCCGACCCGGAGGCAGCAGAGAGGCAGAACCCAGCGGGCAGTGAGGGGCAGCCCCGGGGGCCACCGGGGCTGCTCGTTCATGTGTCAGCTGGGCTCTTGTCCCTGAGCCCCTCCTGCGTGCCGGGGTTTGCTCCCCCAGCTCCAGAGGAGATGGGAAGACGTGGCAGCTGAGACCAATGAATTTCTGCTGGATTCTTTATTGTCTTTATCTACACAGGAAGCCTGGTTCTATAGGTAAATCTTTAACAAGTAGAAGGCTAAGAATAATATTATTTATATCAGAAACAATAGTTAGTGAAAATAATAACACAGACAAATGTAAACTAAGAAAAAAATTCTGAGAAAAATAGGTGTTTCTGATTATAGGCTAATTGTTATAGGTGAAGAAGCTGAAGAACATGTATTGAAATGGCGTCTTCACTGCATCCTTTAGTTCCAGGTTCCTCATGCTGTAGATGAGGGGGTTCACAGCTGGAGGCACTGGTGATGGGAAGAGATTGCAGTTGAGACCAATGAATTTCTCCGGGTTTCTTTATTGTCGTTATTTAAACATGAATATTGATTGTAAAGGTATTTGAAATTATTGACTTAATAATAATAATAATAATAATAATAATAATAAACTAAGAGACTTAGAATAACATTAAATCAAAGCCACAAGTTAGAGGAAATAATAATAAAGAAAATTACTTTCTAGAATTTGCATGGAGTCTTTTTTTCAGAAATCCTGTGTGTCCTGTTAGTATTATATGCACATTATTTCTGCTGAAGAAAGATGTATTCAAATAGTTTCCTTACTGCATGCTTGATCTCCTTGTTCCTCATGCTGTAAATGAGGGGGTTCACTGCTGGAGGCAACACTGAGTATAGAACAGCCACCACCAGATACAGGGATGGGGAAGAAATGGAGGGAGGCTTCAGGTAGGCAAATATGCCAGTGCTAAGAAACAGGGAGACCACAGCCAGGTGAGGGAGGCACATGGAAAAGGCTTTGTGCTGGCCATGCTCAGAGGGCATCCTCAGAACTGCCCTTAAAATCTGTACATAGGACATCACAATGAAAACAAAACAACCAAAAACTAAAGAAACACTAAAGACAAGTGCCCCAACTTCCCTGAGGTAGGCACCTGAGCAGGAGAGCTTGAGGATCTGGGGGATTTCACAGAAGAACTGGTCCACAGCGTTGCCGTGGCAGAGGGGCAGGGAAAATGTGTTGGCCATGTGCAGGACAGCATTGAGAAAGCCACTGCCCCAGGCAGCTGCTGCCATCTGGGCACAAGCTCTGCTGCCCAGGAGGCTCCCATAATGCAGGGGCTTGCAGATGGCAACGTAGCGGTCGTAGGCCATGATGGTGAGAATATAAAACTCTGCTGTAATCAAGATGACAAATATAAAGACCTGTGCAGCACAGCCTTGATAGGAGATGGCCCTGGTGTCCCAGAGGGCATTGGCTGTTGCTTTGGGGACAGTGGTGGAGACGCAGCCCAGGTCGAGGCGGACGAGGTTGAGGAGGAAGAAGTACATGGGGGTGTGGAGGCAGTGGTTGCAGCCTACGGCAGTGAGGATGAGGCCGTTGCCCAGGAGGGCAGCCAGGTAGATGCCCTGGAAGAGTGCGAAGTGCAGGAGCTTCTGCTCCCGCATGTCTGCAAATGGCAGCAGGAGGAACTCACTCACAGAGCTGCTGTTGGACATTTACAGGTTCTGCCACGGAGTCCTGCTCAAGACAGAGGAAGACTATTTACCACAGAATTATGTGAGAGGAATAATTTCCATTTCTCTTTTAAGCCTCCCTCTGCAAATATCCGTAGACCTTTGGCGGGTCTTTTTCATGCCATATTAGTGATGCTGCCTTAGGGCCTCCATGGGAGCAGGCAACTCTGCTCTGGACAATGCAGGAGTCAGTCCTGACCTACAGCAAGAGATGAAGAACATAGGTGGATTTATATTTTCTATATTATGTTCTAGCTGCCCCACCACACCTGAGGACTGTCTGTAAGGCATAAATCCTGGGCACTTCTGTTGCATTCCAAGTGAAATCCTGTGAATCGTCAGAGGCAAAAGTACTGTCCCTTTAGTTCAGGTTGTACTTTCAGAGGGGACAGCCGATCTGTCTATAGAGGCTGGTCTCTTCTGCTGGCATGTGTATGAGCTGTAGGATAATTATGCTCACATGTTCACCTGAAAAGAAGCAGGACACTGCTGAATCCAGGCTCAGAGTGCACATCTCCAGACACCTCACCCTGTCCCTGTATTTGCCATTCCCCAAGCACACCGAGGGTTCACTTCATATGCATGTGAAACCCCATCCCCAGCCAGAATCACAGAATTGCAGGGGTTGGAAGGGACCTCAAGAGATCATCTGGTCCAACCCCCCTGCCAAAGCAGGTTCCTTAGAGCAGGCTGCCCAGGTAGGCATCCAGACAGGCCTTGAATATCTCCAGAGAAGGAAACTCCACAACCTCCCTGGGCAGCCTGTTGCAGAGCTCTGTCACCCTCACCATGAAGAAGTTCTTTCGCATGTTGGTGCGGAGCTTCCTGTGCTCCATGTTTTGGCTATTTGCTCCATGTTCTGTCCCCACAAACCACTGAAAAAAGGTTGGCCAAATCCCTCTGTCTCCCACACTAAGATATTTGTAAACATTGATGTCGTGGTTTAACCCGGCCAGCAGCTAAACACCACACAGCCGTTCGCTCACCCTCCCCCCTCCCTCTCTGGGATGGGGGAGAGAAATGGAAAGTGAAGCCCGTGAGTTGAGATAAAGACAGTTTAATAAGACAGGAAAATAATAATAATAATAATAATGATAATAATAATACAATGATGATAATAGTACTACTAATAATAATATGTACAAACAAGTGATACACAATGCAATTGCTCACCACCCGCTGACCGATGCCCAGCCTAACCCCGAGCAGTCCGGCCCCCTCCCCCCGGCTAGCCACCCCTATATATTGTTTAGCATGACGTCAGATGGTATGGAATACCCCTTTGGCTAGTTTGGGTCACCTGTCCTGGGTCTGTTCCCTCCCAGCTCTTACTGCACCCCCAGCCTGCCTGTTGGCAGGACAGAGCAAAAGGCTGAGATGTCCTTGGCTTGGTAGAAGCACTGCTCTTCAACAATGAAAACATCGGGGTGTTATCAGCACTCTTCTCATCCTAAGCCAAAACACAGCATTCCACCAGCTACTAGGAAGAAAATTAACTCTGTTCTAACTGAAACCAGGACAATTGATAAGATCCCCTCTCAGTCTTCTCTTCTCAAGGCTGAACAGACCCAGGTCTCAGCCCTTCCTCATAGTGAGGATGCTCCAGGCCCCGTATCATCTTTGTGGCCCTCCGCTGGACTCTTTCCAGGAGATCCCTGTCTTTCTTGCACCAGGGAGACCAGAACTGGACACAGCACTCCAGGTGAGGCCTGACCAAGGCAGAGTAGACAGGGAGGGTCACCTCCCTTGACCTGTCTCCAAGCTTCTTTTAATGCCTGGAAACAAGAACAGCAGCAGCACGGCCAGGTGGAGAAGCCAGGAGGAACACCAGCGTGCTGCTGCCAGGGGAGGCAAGGCCAGGGAGGGACAGACGGACACTCAGCAGACCCTCCTGTGCTGCAGCTCTGCCTGCAGAGGAGGCAGCTCCTGCTCATTGCAAATGCTGTGTGCTCTGCTTTGGCCTGCAGACACCTCTCAAAGACAGGGCACTGGGTATCACAGAGGGTTTGCAGCTCCTAAGGTCAGCTAGGATAAAACCTGAGAGGACCACAATGATGATGTTGGTGCAGTCTGTGGGATGAGGTGTGGGAAGGGACTTCACAAAGTTAATCACTGGCACTTTGATTTGTCAATGCAATGCTCCAGGAGTCTCAGTCTGCTGTACAAACCCAATAATCCATTACTATGAAATCTGCCTCCCCTCCATGGCAGGAATCTCAAAACACAGACTGCAGAAAAAGCCTTACCCTTCAGATAAACCAAGCGTCAATCTTCCTCTTGAAATGCTTCCTCATAATGCCATTCTCTAAAGCACTTCAGAAACAGAGAGACCCATCCTGACAGATACTATCAGCCATCAGATGTGCCAGCTGTAGAAGACCCTCTGGCAACCCCACCTGCATTGCCCTGCTGCCAGAGACTCACAGTGTCAAGAGCCTGCAGATGTGTCCTACCACACGCTGCCCTCTGCTGTTGCGCTCCTCACTGCCTCCAAGCCCTCTCTCCTCTCCTCTCCCTGTGCCACCTGCGGTCAGAGCCCCCAGCCCTGCTGCGCTGTGCAGAGGAGCTGCTCCTGGGCAGAACTGTCTCTGTGATGCACTGCCCGCTTGCTAGGAGCTCCCCTTGGACCCAGGAGCCCGGCCCAGCTCAGCAGCACAGCACCTGCTTTGCTTGCTTGCTCTGTGCCGTTGGGCTCCCTCGAGGTGTCCCCAAGGCCTCAGGGCTGACAGCACCTGAAGGCAGCAGGGTCTTTGCTGGGGTGTGGTGTTTGAGGCAGACCGAATTCATCACCGACTGCCCTTCTCTGAACACAGGAAGGATGACTTTTACAAGGGTGATTTGTGCTTTTAGACTGTGGTTGTCAAACATGTTGTGCTTTAACCTGTCAGGCACCTCAACACCACACAGCTGTTAGCTCACACCCACCCCTAAAAAGACAATGGGTTGAAATAAAGATAATGTAAAAGGACAGAAAATGAAGAGATAGGAATAACAGTAACAATACTAATAATAAATAATAATAAACTTTATTTTTATTATTGTTATATGTATAAAGCAAGTGATGAACCGTGAATTGCTCATCACACACTGACCGATGCCCAACCTTTCCCCAAGCAGGGGTCCCACAGAACCTGGACAGCCTGCATTAGGCTCTCGTGTGCAGGTCCTTTGACCTTACTTTGTTATAGGGCAATAGAGGTTTTCAGAAGGATTTGGAACATTTGCTTCCCTTTCTCAAATACTTCTGCTGTGTTGCCCCATGTGATGGGGCATCAGTATGTTGGAAGTGTTCAGGAGCTTCCCTGTGTTCCAGGGCAGTCTGGATCAGCCCATGGCAAAAGTAGCCCTGGGGCAGTTGATTCCAGGTGGGCAGGACACCCCTCCATGTGAAAGCTAAGTGTGGCCTTCGTACTGCCACCAAAGGGATGGAGAAAAATGCATTAGCAATATTAATTGTGGCATAGCACTTGGCTGCCTTTGACTCCAGTTCGTACTGAATGAAGTTCTAGCATGCCTGGCACAGCATCACTCAGTGGTGGTGGGACTTCATTCAAGCCACAGAAGTGCACCGTTCTCTTCCACTCACCATTAGAATTTTGCACTGTCCATATGGGACTATTAAAGAGTGAGAGAGTATTGCTGATCACTCCGTGGCTCTCCAGCTCATAGATGGGACTCAGGGAGTCTCTGTTAGTGCAATATTGCCTCAGGTGCACTGTTGTGGTAGCGATTGGCACCTGCTGCTCATTGGCCATCAGCACCTCCACTGCAGAAGGGTCCTGTGAAAGAGTGGGCAAGGTAGACAACTGTTTCCTGTCCTCTGTCTCCAAGACAGCTATGCCATAAGCCCACCAATACCCTTGTGGACCTTTGAAGTACCTGCTCCTGAAGTAGTCTACGCCAAGGTTACACAGAGCCTCCAGGCCAGTCCCAATGCGTTGCATTTTCCACTCCCCCATTAGACTCACTTCAGCCTCCAATACAGTTAAGTCTTGTGTTTGATGTGCCAGGCCAATAATCCTCAAAGTCCAATATACCTGATTGTCCTCTCCCTCCCCCAGGGTGAAAGCTGTGCCCCTCGAGTCCTGCTCATAGTATTCTTTACTCTGTTTGGAGGGTTGACCACTAGAAATTGGAGCAGCAAGTGTCTCAGAAGAACCACTTTTTGACAATGTTTTTCCTTGTGCTTCATGTATCCGTGCCTGTAAGGTGGAGGTCAATTTTTGCATCGCATTTTCTCATGGCCTCTCCATGGTCACACAGTCAAAAGCACAGGATAGAAACTGGTATGTACCCACTATGTTACCTTTCTTGAGCAGAGGGATGCTTACATCTGATAGCTGAGCTATTGGTTCGTGCAGGTGGGGAGGAAGCCATATTCTCTTGGAGCTGTTGGACCTCTTGGGAAAGTTTCTTTCTGGATGAGACACAGGCCCATAGGGAAGAAGAGAGACTTTCTTTGTAATGCCATAGTTGGCTAGCCAATTCATCCACCATGGGTTCCTCTTGGTCTTTCCTGGTCATCACTGCCAATGGGTTGGCATATGATGATGGTGTGTTCTGTACAAACTCCTGCCACATGGGTCATGTGCACTTGACTTCATCTGGATCTTTGGATAGCTGTTTGTTATCTAGGTTTCTACAGATCGCCTTCAGCATGTCTAATTTCCTCAGGAATGGATACCCCTCTGCATGGTGGTCCACTTTCCTGGTTGACGTACAAGATCTTTCAAGGGAGACCTTTGCTTCAGGCATGATGGGAGTAAGTTCCTTGTGCCCTTTTCCAATGGCTTTGTCCATCAGCCCTTCCCTAGAGGGAGATTCTGGCTGCTTGGCTTCCCTGCTCTCCAATTCCAGGCTATTGGCCCTGTTCTCCCCCCACTGGAGCAGCCAGATGACAATGTGCTCACCAAGATGATTGCTGAAATCTTTTCCCATACCTCGTAGCTTACCCTGGGACAGGGACCATTTGGTTTCTGATGCTTATATGATTTCTTCTGCTTTGACCTCCTGCTTCCAAGATGGCCCAACTTTGGAGAAACCTGCCTCATCTTCTTTTTCCTCCTTTCTTGTCTGGGTAGGAGTTTCCTTCCTTTCTAAAGAAAAACTGAGTTTTTCACACCCACTGTTTTCTCTTGCAGGTAGAGGCAACCGATACTGGCTTAGGTTGGTTCTCTGGCCCAGTGATGTGGCCCATTGCAGGGGCTGGAGTGGCTGTAGGGACCATCACAGGAGTTGTTCTGGCTGCGGGGCCTTTTGGATGAGTTGGAGTGGCTGCAAGGCCTATTGCAGGTTTGGGAGTGGTTATAGGGCCTATTATAGGGATGTGTTTAACCATTAAGCCCTGTAGGGCCTGTAGCAGGGTTTGGAGTGGCTTTGGACAGGCTCTGGGCCTGTCAAAGGGGCTGGAGTGTGCCCGCAGGAAAAGTCATAGTGGTTTGAGAGGCGTGGACTGTAGCTTCATAAGCATACCTTAACCACCAGCATATTGCAGTGATTTGTGTCTCTTTGAAATTGCTGGGATGATGACACAAATTTCTAAGCATTTCACAAGTTTTTTTAGGATTCTGCACTTGCTCAGAGGTGAAATTCCAAAGCACTGGACATGCCCACTACACTAGACGTCTGCCCAGATCCTCGAACTCTCCCTGCCACTCCTAACTTTCCTGCCTCTGGACAGATCTCTGGATGGCATGTTTAAGTAATTGTTTAAACTTAAACAAAAACTGAATGGTATTCAGGAGACCTAAAAATAGGAACATGCTGGTTTGACCATCCCAAGGATATTCAAAGCTTTGAAGAGCTATTGTAATTAGCCTGGAAGAGAAGCATGAGGTGAAGGAGAAAGGGAGAGTGAAGAAGTGGGGAAAAGCATCCCCCACCACCCTGCATAGATTTACTCCCTGAGGAGAAAAGACAAAGACTGTAATTCTTAATAGTTTCCAAGAGATGAAGAGATGGTTCCTGAGGTATTGAGGGGGCAATAATTTGATCCTATCAGAAGTCAATGTTATCCAATACAGAAAAACAGTAACCTTAAACCAGCCCCCAGAACTGACAAACAGCATGACATGGAAGTTACTAATGTGCTATACAACACAGTTCTGAAAGGAAGCACAACAGACCCCAGATCAGAAAGATCAATATTGTGATCAGCAACTGTTAAACTGATCTAATGCTTATAATAATTTATTTTTAAAATGCTCTGGTCAGATCTGTCATCTCAACCTTTGTGCTCCACGCTAGGCACCAAGAAGACTTGCTGTGGTTTGACCCTGCAGGCAGCTCAGCACTACAAAACTATTCACCCAATGGGTTGGAGGAGAGAACTCAGAGGAAAAAAAAAAAAAAAAAAAAAAAAAAAAGTAAAAGTTCATGGGTTGAGATAAAGGCAATTTAATAGAACGCAAAAGGAATTATTATTATTACTATTATTATTGACACCAATCGACTAAGGTCATGACATTTTTGTGTGTGTATCAAAAGACAGGAAAGGTGGTGGTGATTAATCAGAAAGTGACAGAGCTGAGCATGACATAGATTGTATGGAATAAGTGCTGGACATTATCTTAGTTTTGTCTGAGATAGAGTTAATTTTTCTTCCTAGTAGCTGGTATGGTGCTGTGTTTCATATTTACAGAATCACAGAATAGTTCAGGTAGGAAAAGACCTTACAGATCACATAATTCCAACTCACCTCCCATGGGCAGGGAAACCTTCCACTAGATCAGGTTGATGAAAGCCCCATCCAAACTGGCCTTGAATGCATTAAGGGATGGGGCACAGATCTAATAGATCCGTGTCCTTCTTACACATGGAGCCCCAGAGCTGAATGCAATCCTTGAGGTGTGGCCTCACCACGGCCAAATACAGAAGGACAATCACTTCCCTACGTCTGTTGACCACAGTATCCTTGGTACAAGGCAGGCCTTCTTGGCCAACTTAGCACACTGATGGCTCATATTCAGCCGACTATCCACCAATATCCCCAGGTCCTTTTCCCCTGGGCAGCTGTCCAGCCGCCCTTCCCACAGCATTGCATGGGGTTGTTGTGCCCCAAGTGCAGGACCCAGCACTTGGCCTTGTTGAACTTCACGCAGTTGGCCTCAGCCCATGGGTACAGCAATCAACAAGACAGAAGTCACCTCAGCAGCATCTCCTGAGCCATGGGCTGGCTGCTGCTCTTGCAGCTTCTTGGCTACACACAGCCAAGCTTTGTGCCTCCTGCTCTCCAGTCATGGACTCAAGCAGAAGGGACAGGACAACCCATATGGGGGCCTTCTTTCTGTCTGGGTCCTCCTGGGTATGGAGGAAGAGGGGATCCCATAGTCAGCATGCCAACCAGGTGCCTTCTGCTGGCCTAGCAGGGCCACTGGCAGATGTCAGCTGGAAAGTACAGATCCCAGGGAGAAGGCAAGGCTGACCTGTCAGCTTCAGACAGAAGTGACCTCACAGTCCCTTTCTGTGACACGTTCCTGCTGCTGCCCTATCCACTGCAGAGACAGAAGTGACCTCACAGTCCCTGCCACAGTCACATTCCACCTGCTGGGGCTGGAGATCCTGAGGCAGAGCTGACCTCTCTAGTCCCTTAGAGACAAGGGTTCACTTTTCTGGATTAGAAATTTAGCAGATGGGCTGTTCTGCTTAGGGTGTCAGGTCTGTGGTTAGGTTATGGGCAAGCTTTGTGGAACAGTTTTTTGTTTTACATCTGCCTAGAAGTCTAGGTTTAATGGAACATGTTAATGCTAGTATTGAAGGCAGGGATTAGGGTGAGGACAAGAGTAAAGGCAAGGGCAAAGGACTATGGGCTGAGTTTTGCTTCATGGAATACTTTGAGTTCAAGCATTAGAATAGGGATTCTTGTCAGGGTGTTGGAGTAGCATTTAGGTTTAGGGATTACTCTTTAAAACTCTTCAAATGTGGGTTTTCTTTAAAAGTGGTTACTCTTTAAAATTGGCTAACGGCCTTACATCAATGTTTTAATTCTGTGTTAAAGCAGCATCAATATTAGCTGAAGCCTCTTACCTCTACTAAATTGTTGTAGAGGTTCACTCATCCTTCTCCCTCCCTCTCTAGGGATGTCCGGATCAGCCCCTGGCTTTGTGTTTCATGGATTAATGAGGGCAGATTGAGAGAAATCAGTCAAGTCAGGAAGGTGCTCAGAGCAAGGTGAGAGCAAGGTGGGGATCAAGGTGGGTATCTAAGTCCTGCAGGGAAACAGGTGCAGACGTGACAGCATAGGTGTTGTGGTTTAACCCGGCTGGCAGCTAAATACCACACAGCCGTTTGCTCACCCTCCCCCCTCCCTCTCTGGGACGGGGGAGAGAAATGGAAAGTGAAGCCCGTGAGTTGAGATAAAGACAGTTTAATAAGACAGGAAAATAATAATAACAAAATAATAATAACAATAATAATGATAATAATACAATGGTGATAATAGGAAAATAATAATAATATGTACAAACAAGTGATGCACAATGCAATTGCTCACCACCCGCTGACCGATGCCCAGCCTAACCCCGAGCAGTCCGGCCCCCTTCCCTGGCTAGCCACCCCTATATATTGTTTAGCATGACGTCAGATGGTATGGAATACCCCTTTGGCTAGTTTGGGTCACCTGTCCTGGGTCTGTCCCCTCCCAGCTCTTACTGCACCCCCAGCCTGCCTGTTGGCAGGACAGAGCAAAAGGCTGAGATGTCCTTGGCTTGGTAGAAGCACTGCTCTGCAACAATGAAAACATCGGGGTGTTATCAGCACTCTTCTCATCCTAAGCCAAAACACAGCATTCCACCAGCTACTAGGAAGAAAATTAATTCTGTTCTAACTGAAACCAGGACAATAGGACAGCGTGTGGTGGTTATTGTCAAGTATCTTTTGCAAGATGAAACCCCCGACAGAGCCAACAGCTTTGTCTGCTGGGCTCTGGCCCTTGTCTCCGTCAGTGATGCCTATGAGGAGACACCTCATCCTTACAGCAGTAGGGCCTCAATGCCTTCTCATCCCCCTCCAGGAGCCTGGGAGATGTCCTCCTGTAGCCTTGTACTTGGCACTTACCCACCGTGCACTGACCCAGGAAGAGCCCTAAACCCCACTGGAGGGACAGCATCTCCCTTCCCAGAGGTTGGGGTCAGGGCCCGACTGTTGGACTTCATGGGACACATCAAGGTTTCCTCAGCATCAGGGCCTTTCCTGGGCCTTGGTCTCCCCGTCTTCACTGCCTGCCCTTTTCTGCTCTAACAAGTCCATGGGGAGGCCTTGACAGTAATGTCCCTCAGTGGGACCGTTAGCACTGTGAGAGGCTTTGGAGTTTGCATCAGACTTGGACTACTTGAGAAGCTGCTTCAGCCACCCAGATAAAGCTCCTCTGCCAGGCACAGCATTGCTGGGGGCACTGCGTGCAGCTGGCATGGGGAGAGGAGAGAAGGGGGAGAGAGGTTCAGGGCAGCCTGGAATAGGAAGGCAGGGGAGAGCTGGCAGAGGGAGAAAGCTTCCCAGCCACCTCCCCATGGTAAGTCTCTGGGTGCAGGGCAATGCCACTGCACACCCTGCCAGGCTCTCCTGGAGCTGGCCCAGCCCTCAGCTGATGGGAGCTGTCAGGAGGATGCTTGGTGTTGGAGCTGAAGGGCATGCAGGGCTTTTGTGCTGCAGGGTCAGCATGCAGGGCCCGAGGGCTCCTGTCTCTTGAGGCCGGCTGCAGGCTGTGAAGCCGGGGATGCAGGCAGGGGTGCCCAGGGCTGTGGTGCAGAGCAGGGTCCCTGCTGTGCCCCAGAGGCTGTGTGCCGCGGCAGGGCCTCTGCTACCTGCCAGTCTCCACAATCAGCCTGCCTGGGGAGCTGCCCAGGGGCTGCGGGGAGAAGCTGAGGGTGGAAGGAGCCCCCCTGGTACCGCAGGGCAGGGCAGGGTCCTGCTGCTGCCCAGAGTCTGCTGCCTGGGGCAGGCTGCTCACAGCCCCACACCTCCCTAGGGCACTGCACTGCAGAACTGCCCGGCAAGAGCTACCTGAAGGCAGTGCACTTTTTAGAATCTGCTTCATTTTCC
Source organism: Aythya ferina (assembly GCF_964211825.1). NCBI lineage: Eukaryota > Metazoa > Chordata > Aves > Anseriformes > Anatidae > Aythya > Aythya ferina. The sequence continues at coordinate 52,584 of NW_028181371.1, forward strand.
TGCCCATGTGCTGAGGCAGAAGGATGGTAATGGAGTAGGAGCATCTGTAGTAGAGACTAAGGCTCCTCGAGCATTGCTGCTGCTCTGAGGCACCTCACACACCTCCGCACACAGACTGTACCAACGCCACCTTTGCTGTTTCTTGAGGAGTTATTTGACCTTCTCCATTCCTGCAGACAGGGAGATGACCTTGCCCAGTGGACTTCCCAGATCACTTAGGGTTCCCTTTTACCTGTTGCTGTAGACTAGGACTGACTGCTGCAGAGCCCACAGCACAGCCCCCTGCTTCTTTTGGCACCCTCAAAACACCAAGCAGAAGTAAGCCAAGCAGCTGCAGAAAGCTCTTCCTGTGAAAGGAATGGGAAAGGATGTGTTGTGTGTGACTGTTCTATGAGACATACAAAGTATTTTGGTCAGAGAAGTCCTTAAATTTTACAATGTCACTTCTTCTTTTGGACAAACTACCTTGCTCAGGGGCAATAAATGTGTAACAACAGCTCCATCACTGAGTTCCTCTTGCTGGCATTCACAGAAACGCGGGAGCTGCAGCTCCTACACTTTGCGCTCTTCCTGGGCATCTACCTGGCTGCCCTCCTGGGCAACGGACTCATCCTCACTGCTGTAGCCTGCGACCACCGCCTGCACACCCCCATGTATTTCTTCCTCCTCAATCTTGCCCTCAACGACCTGGGCTGCATCTCCACTACTCTGCCCAAAGCCATGGCCAATTTGCTCTGGGACACCAAGGCCATACCCTATTCAGGATGTGTTGCACAGCTCTTTCTTATAACATTTTGAATTTAGCAGAACTTTCTCTTCTCACTGTCATGGCCTACGACCACTACATTGCCATCTGCAAGCCCCTGCACTACGGGAGCCTCCTGGGCAGCAGAGCTTGTGCCCAGATGGCAGCAGCTGCCTGGGGCAGTGGCTTTCTCCAAGCTGTGCTGCACATTGCCAACGTATTTTCCCTGCCCCTCTGCTGTGGCAATTCTCTCAGCCAGTTCTTCTGTGAAATCCCCCAGATCCTCAAGCTCTCTTGCACAGACTTGTACATAAGGGAAGTTCAACTTACTACAGTTACTGCTTTTCTATTTGGGGGTTGTTTTGTTTTCATTGTGCTGTCCTATGTGCAGATCTTCAGGGCTGTGCTGAGGATGCCCTCTGAGCAGGGCCGGCAAAAAGCCTTTTCCACATGCCTCCCTCACCTGGCTGTGGTCTTCCTCTTTCTCAGCACAGTTATCTTTGCCCACCTGAAGCCCCCATCAATTTCCTTCCCTTCCCTGGATGTTGTTCTGGCATTTCTGTACTTGGTTGTGCCTCCAGTAGTGAACCCCTTCATCTACAGCATGAGGAACAAGGAGATCAAGGTTGCCATGTGGAAAGTGATGACTGGGTGTTTTTCTTCAGCAATATATTGCCTGCCTTCTTCTCTAAATCACTCGTAATGCAAATCATGATAGGTGAAGCCAGTGGGTATTATGTTCTTGTGTTTTTATTGGTGTTCTGCTTTTTCTCAATTTTATTTTATCAAATATTTTCCACAAAGAAATATAATTCTTCATTTTGCTTGAGTATTTAAACCAATTAAAGTGACTTTTTGTCTTATATCCTTCCTCTGAGACATTTTCTGTGGCTTCAGGGACAGTGTGCAGCAGTGGAGGGGAAAAGAGTCGTGGCAGTCCAGCCTGGGAGCACCAGCGCTGGGTCCATGCAGAGCTGCTCTCCTGCCACTGACACCCTCTCCTGCTGAGCCCTGTTGGCGGTTTAAGGCCTGGATGCTCCTGTAGCTTGGTGCCAGTGCTGCTGTGAGGCTGTGCTGGGACTGCAGGCAGGGACAGGCAGTTGGCACATGAGTGACACAGCTGGCCTCCAGAACAGAATTTCCCTCCTAAAAGGGCCATGCCTGAAGGCTCACATCATCTTTCAGAGTTGCCGTCACATCAGAACATGCTCAACAAGAGTCCCAAAGGCTCCCTGGGATATAGGATGTGCTGGGAGAAGAGCAGGGCCTGTCCAGGTGCAGGAGAGACACAGGAACAGAAACCCTTTGCAGCTGCTGCTACCTGCAGGCACATTGTATGCACATGGAGAGAGGAACAAGAGCGAGCACAAAGGCCATCAGCTATCCCTAGGGGTGTCATGAAGGCCAGTGGGGCAGAGTGTCTTCAGGTCCTTTCTTCCTGAGAGTAACAACCATGGGGCATCTGCCTGAATAGCACAGAATAGTCCAGGGGGAAGGCACCTTCAGAGACCGTCTAGTCCAAAGTGCAAGACCTGAATGCAGCTCTGCAATGTGTTTCCTTGAACCCTCAAGGTCCCTGTGCCCATTTCTCATGCTGTGGGGCATCTCAGAGGAGGACAGAGCAAGGTAATGCACCCACCACAGGGCTGAGGTGCCTCCCAGCCTCTGGCAGTGGCTGCAGGAGCCAGAGGGACCCTTCAAGCGCTGCAGTGTACTGTGTATGTGTAAGGCAGGGACTGGTGTCTCTGAACAGCCCAGTGTGGATGAGCAGTGCACGAGGCCAGCTCAGATATGGGCACCTCACAGAGCCTTGACATTTCTCTGTGTAGAACTCCAGTAATTACCCCCAGTGTTCCCATGAGATTTTTGTCACCCTCCTTGCACAGGTTCATTGCAAATGCTTCTCTCTGACATGTCATTCTACTCTGCCTTTTGGACTGGTGGTGACAGCAAACTGGTGGCTGTTGGTGACAGCCAACATGGCTTCACACAGGGCAGATTGTACCTGACAAACCTGGTGGCCTTCTACGATGGGTTTACAGCATTGGTGGAGAGGGGAAGAGCACCTCACATCGTGAACTTTGACTTGTGCAAATCATTTGACTCTGTCCCACACAATAGCCTTGTCTCTCAATTGAAGAGACATGGGTGTGATGGATGGATCACCTGGTGGGTGAGGAATTGTCTGGATGGTCACCCTCAAGGAGCTGGAGTCTACAGCTCAATGTCCAAGTGGAGGTCAGTAAAGAGTGGTGTTCCTCAGGAGTCAGTATTGGGGCCAGCACTGTTGTCAGTGACATGGACAGTGTGATTGAGTGCAGTCTCAGTGAGTATGCTGATGACACCAATCTGGGTGGTGCAGTCAATACACTGGAGGGAAAGGATGATATGCAGATGGACCCGGACGGGATTGAGAGATTTTCCTGTGGGAACCTCATGAGGTTCACAAAGGCCAAGTGCAAGGTCCTGCAGCTGGATTGGGGCAGGGTGGAGAATGAGTAGAGAGCAGCTCTGGGGAGAAGGACCTGGGGTACTGGTGGATGAGAAGCTCAACCTGTGCTGGCAATGTGAGTTTGCAGCCCAGAAAGCCAACTGCATTCTGGGTGGCATCAATCAAGTTTGGCCCAAAGGCTGACAGAGTTGATTCTCTCCCTCAGCTCTGCTTTTCAGTACTGCATTCAGTTCTGGGACCCCAAACTCTAGAAGGACATGGAAGTATTAGAATTATTAGAAAAAGTCTAGAAGAGGCCAAAAACAAGATAGAGAGTCTGGGGCAACTTTTCAGTGAAGACTGGCTGAGAAAGCTGGTTCTCTATAGCAGCCTTCCAGTACCTAAAGGGGGCCTAAAAGAGGGTGCTTTAAAATTAGGTATAAAGAAGACATTCTTTCCTTTGGGGGTGGTGGTCAATGGAACAGGTTGCCCAGAGAAGTTGTGTCAACCCATCCCTTGCCCCTTCATGGCCAGAAGCCTCCCATGCCAAACCACGATGGACACCAGCCCCCCCACACACACACACTGCAAAGCTGGTGTTTAACCTCATCTTTCCTGCATGGGGCCTCCTCTGCACCACCCAATCTCAGCTCCCACTTTGCCACAAGTGCTCTGCATGGGTGCTACACAGCCTAACTCTACCATGTCCTGCCCTGGTTCTGCCATCCCGCTGGGCAGGGGAGAGGGTGGCCACAGCAAAGGGATGCGTTTGGGTGTGGAATGTGTGGCCTGGAAAAGACAAGGAGTCGAGGGAGAGGACAAGGCAAGGCAGCAAAGGCAGCACGAACAGTGCTGTTGGTGCGGGGCCACGTTTGTACCAGTGTAATAAATGGCTCAGCCTTCAAAATAGGACTATAATCAAAGTTTACAATTTATTAAATGAATACAGGTAAGCAAGCAGCACTGGGTGCGCCGGGAGTCTCTGCTCCACCAAGACGCACACCAGTTACATCAAGCGGATGATTTTTATGCTCCTAGGCTGATACAAATTCATTACTACTTCAAAAAAAAACCCACAGGGTTATTATAATTAGTTTCTGGAATCCAAACCCTCCTACTGGAGCATGCGTATCTGGTGGTCCCTCTGAGGGTCTCTGTGGTTCTCTCGTGCTGAAGGCTCATAGTCTTCCTCCCTCTTGTCCTTCTCCTTTGTCCAACTTGGCTGTATGTCAGAGACTTGTGCAGTGTCCCCTGCAAGCTTTGTCTTTTAGTTGTTCTTCAGCTCTCCCCTGCTCCTTAATCTCCTGGCCAGATATCAGAGACTTGCATAGTGTCCCATGCAAAAGTCATAACAGTTAGCAGTTATTCTGAACCCCCCAGATATCAGAGACTCCAAGGAAAAGCCTACAAATACATTTCCCTTCAAGCTCTCTATTGACACAAATTGCTAAAACATTCCTTTGCAAGATACAAGAACTATATACATTAACCACTCTGGTTTTCTTAGACTTGTGGTTATACAAGGGTATGTAAGACAGAAGGTCACATTCATCATACCATGCGGCCCTAGCATTGTTCCATACTGACACGAATCAGATGAACATATTTCACAGCAGGATCCTCAGAGGGCAGCAGCTGGCAGGAGGCGAGGGTGATACTATAAAAGCCAGTCAAAGTAACTCTCTAAGACTCAGTTTGGAGTTTTAGAAAGCAGGCGTTCTTTTATTGAGGTCCTGGACGCACAGGGGATCACTCCAGTGCTTACAGAACTGTTTGAGCTATAGGGATTATATACAAGCAAAACATACATGTTAATCACATTTCCCCAAAACATATTCATACTACTTCCTGTAACTCATTAAAATCAGTAAGTGTTGCTGACACATGCACATTTGTTTCCCCTGTCTTTCAGGGGTCTCTGGTGGTCATCGGTAGTCTTCCTCACTATGTTCATTAGTTGAATCCAGTTCTTGTCCATGCTCAAGCCATCGAAATCTTTCTTCTCTTATTCTTTCATCTCAGGCATGCATACAAAGCTTAGGTGGTTACACATCCAAGGATATATGCATAGCATGAGTTTCTCACCTAATCTTCTGACACATGCTCTAGGCCTGGGTCACCTTGCCCTCATTCTGAGATACAAGTCTGTAGGCTCTTACAGATAAAGCTGACTAATTAGTGACTAAAGTAACATCAGGGGTGAATGTTTCTGAACTTCCTTCTTTCTAACAAAACCTAGTAAAGGTTTCACCTATCTCCTAATGAAGCTTTTCAAATTTGAAGCCATTGTTCTGTCAAGGAAGAGACTATTTCTCCTTTCAGCTCAGTATCAATGGGAGGCCAGGAAGCCCCTCCCAAGGCTGCTCCTGCCAGCAGAGACAAGGCCGAGAATGAGGGGAGGAGAGGGGAATGGAAGGGCTGTGGTGAGGTCCCTGCTGCATTGCTGGTTGCCCTGCAGAAGATGTGCTGGCCAGCAGGCCTTGTGAGGTCACCCAGCACCTCACAGAGCACCCCAAGGCAGCAGGGATGGCACTGGAGAGGTGGCTGGCAGAGCCCAGCCAGGGGCTGGCTGTGGGTCCCCTCTGCTGCAGCCGCCTGATGGAGCGTGGCAGGAGGAGGGCAGGCAGGGCTTGGGGCTACCTTGCTCACAGTTCCCAGTTTCTTTACATGGTTCCTAACCTGAGACTTGTCCATTGACAGTAAGTGTTCCTTGCAGACGACCTTGTGAAACGCTGGGATTTGGTGGATAAATCTCATTCTGTTTTCCAAGGAGAAGAGAGCCTCTCTTTCCCATCTTGTGATGCTCTGCTCTGCATCAGGGGCAGCACAGCTCCATACATCACAGCAGGCTTAGACCGGACTTCAGGAAGAGCAACCAGGAGGAGAGAGCTTGGGCACAACCAGGGATGCCATATGAGCCGGCAGTGCTATATACGGATATGGTCACATCCACATTGGGATGATCTAGGAGGAGTGTGTCCACCCAGGCAAGGGACTTCTCATCTTCCATGACTCCACACTGGTGTGGCCATAACTGGAAGAGGCCTTCCCAGTGTGAGGCTCCTTTTCTGAAGGACTAGGGAGGAAAGGAAAGGGTTCAGAGGAGGTGTGCCAAGACAGGGCTAGGGGTCATGTGTGTGGAGGCTGAGAGCTCTGCGCTTCCTAGACCTGGTGAAGCACAGGCTCAGGGCACCCTTGTAGGAGCTCCTGACAGACAGAAATCTGCTTTCAGAGATGATGGCACATTTTGGGTAAGGGTAAAGAGCATGAGAAAGGAAATCCACCAAGAAGTGGCTGTTTTGGAGGTCCAGAGTGGTGATGAGGAGGAAGAAATGCCACTCCAAGGGCAGTGCTGTGGTGACTCAGAGGGAGTCTGCTTCAGCCCATGGCTTGTGTTTCAAGTCAGAGGCAATGAGCACAAGGAGTCCCTAGTATGGGTAGGGAGATGCTGTGGTGGGGAAGCAGGTTGGATGTCTCCAGGCTGCAGGGAAAATGGTTCAGGCATGGGACAGGATAGGACAACCTGTGGGGAGATGTCCAAGGGCACTGACAGGGCTGGAAGGCCCTGACACAGCAGAAGTCTTTGTCCCCGTGGCTCTGGCTGTTGTCTCTGCCACTGGAGCCTGTGAGATGACACATGGTGCTCCTGGCACTGGAACCATGTGGCCTCCTTGCAGCCCTGTGCACTGGAGTTGTACTGTTGTCCTTTAGTTGCCATCACACACCCCAGATCCCACTGCCCCTTGAAGAGCAGCGTGAGGGACAGAAGCTCTCTTCCCAGAGCCGGGTGTCAGGCCTTGGTGCTTGCTTTGATAAAACACATCAAGGTTTCCTTGCCATCAGGGCCACCTTTACTTTGCCTTTGCCTGCCTATCATCACTGCCTCCCCTTTCCTTTGCTAACAAGTCCATGGGGGAGCTGTGGTGGTAATGGCCCCCAGTGGGACCAATTAACACTCCCAGAACCTTCAGCATTTCTCCTGGCCTTAACCTCTTGAACAGCCTGCGCTATCTTCTCTCAGCATCAGAGGTGCATGGACTCAGCGCCAAATACACCCTGGGGCTCGGCACAATGCAGAGAGCCCTCCTGTGTCCTCTTTCTGCCCAGCAGTTCCTTCAAGGCTTCAGAGCTTTTACGTCTAATTGGGGAGATTTCAGAAAGCTAGTGAATGAGGCACATTTCAATGAGCAGTTGATAATAAGGGAATTTTCCCTTCAAGCTGGATTCTTTATTGATTTATTTCAATTCCCTGCCCTCTCCCTTTGCTATTGATCCAGAGGGTCTCCTAAGGAGGTCTGGTCAGCTTGGAAAGGCAGTCCCTTGAGGCCAGGCACTCTGTGGGCAACCTTGCTCCTCACCTTCCCAGCCCCACCATTTCTCTCAGGAGCCACCTGGGACTTGCAGCACTTCTCCTCCCATCAGACTTCTCCAGTCAGGGCTGCAGCTGCATGTTACAGCTCCTTTGCACCAACTCCCATCCCTTTTCCCCACAGAACTGCCTGCACGCAGGCACAGAAGGACTGCTCCCCATTGAAAACCAACCAAAGTTAAGTGTGGTGCAGTTCAGTAAACAGTAAAACAATCTCCTCAGCTGTGTGCCCAGTGCAAGCTGCAGCTAATGAGGTTCACCTTCCCCAAGGGATGGCCATACAAGGACTGTTCTAGGCAGAGTGTTTGAAGTGATGAACACGTGCTCTTTTATTTATATATTTATTTATTTATATTTTCTTTCCTATGTTGGAATAATTTGTTCACCTTTCCAGGCAGACCTTGCTAGGTTCAGGGGCCCCTCTGTACTGGAGGTGTTTGCCTGAGGCTGGCAGCTGTCAAGAGGAGCTGTGGGAGACCAGAGGCCCTCAGGAGCTGCAGGTGGAGGCTGGGCAGTGTGTCAAAACATCAATATTGGCCATTTTTAACTATGAAAAAAAAGGAAAGCAGAATCACCAAAGTTTGTAAAAGCTGTAAATGTGCATCCATAAATTATCAATGTTTTAGAAGTTTGACTTTATTTCTGTTTAGTTTTGTTTTCTTTTTTACTTTTATTGACATTTTCAAAGCATTTCTAGTATTGTTAGGCCAACACCATTAAGATCATTCTGCATCTTGTATAAAGCCCTGTGCCCAACCCCCCCCCCCCCCCCCCCCGAAGAATCTTTGCATATCCATGACCATTCACAGTCTTTGCAAAAAAGTACATAACACTGAGATGTGGACCTTGCTGCACAGATGGAAGAAAGCAGGGCCACGAACATGCACGCAATATTCACTTTTCCAGGTGACAGATCCATGAGGTGTGGAAGTGTGGCAAAAGTAGTAAACATGCTCAGCTTTATGGCCAGGACAGAGTATGCATTTCCCTCCAGGTAGGAAAGAAAGTGAAAAATGAGACCGTCTCTGAGAGGAGCAGCGTGCAGAGGGAGAGAATTAACACCCCAGAAAAGCCTAGATCTCTTCCCACACCTCAGAGCACATCCAGGCAATGGACTTTCAGGTGCTTAGAGCTGGAAGACAGGAGCTGGAGGTGTAACGCAGAGATGGCTGAGGCAGTGCCTCCCAGGCTACAGTTACAGCCAAGGGAGAAGAGGAGATGTTCACCTGCCTGGCTTTAGATGGTCCCCTACAGCACAGGAGGATTCAGGCCACACAGCATCTCCTCTGGCACCACCAGAAACTGGGCCTGAGGTCAAAGGACCATAAGGCATGTTGACAGGGTCCTCAGGAGGCCTGCAGCCCAAGCTGTCATAAGCACGGTCAGAACAGGCTGTTCAGGGCTTGATCCTGTTGCATTTTGCAAAACCAGCAAAGATGGAGACTGCACAGCCTCTGGGTGATGCCTAGCTGAGCTCATGGTGGGAAGGCTTTTTGCCTTCTTTTTAGCCTGAAGCTCTCCTCTTTCACCTTCACAGCTGTTGTCTTTTATCCTCCCACCCTGAACCCAGCTGAAGATCCTGGCTACACATCCTCCACAACCCCCTCAGAGATACAGCCAGAGGAGGTCCCCCTCGCCCTGCCCTTCCCCAGTGTCGTGGTTTAACCTGGCCGGCAGCTAAACACCACGCAGCCGTTCGCTCACCCTCCCCCCTCCCTCTCTGGGACAGGGGGGAGAAATGGAAAGTGAAGCCCGTGAGTTGAGATAAAGACAGTTTAATAAGACAGGAAAATAATAATAACAAAAATAAAATATAATAATAATAATAATAATAATAATAATAATAATAATAATAATAATAATAATATAAAGGTGATAATAATACTACTACTAATAATATGCACAAACAAGTGATGCACAATGTAATTGCTCACCACCCGCTGACCGATGCCCAGCCTAACCCCGAGCAGTCCGGCCCCCTCCCCCCGGCTAGCCACCCCTATATATTGTTTAGCATGACGTCAGATGGTATGGAATACCCCTTTGGCTAGTTTGGGTCACCTGTCCTGGGTCTGTCCCCTCCCAGCTCTTACTGCACCCCCAGCCTGCCTGTTGGCAGGACAGAGCAAAAGGCTGAGATGTCCTTGGCTTGGTAGAAACACTGCTCTGCAACAATTAAAACATCGGGATGTTATCAGCACTCTTCTCATCCTAAGCCAAAACACAGCATTCCACCAGCTACTAGGAAGAAAATTAACTCTGTTCTAACTGAAACCAGGACATCTATCCACCCCTTATTCCATACCATTTACGTCATGCTCAGGTTACACTCTTTTCCATACATTCTAATTAGTCACCTATAGTAGTCATGGTAGTGATAACATACAGTATTATATAGTAATTAACATGGTACAATTCAGTTCATGGGCTATTCTCACCCAGTATTAAATCTCCTTGAGGTACACACCGGACCTCTCCATTCTTTTGCATCACCCACCAAGTGTATCCAGGTCCCTGAGCAAAAGCAATTCCACGGATAGGTTTGCCTTTTCCTGAGGCAGGAGTAGCCCAGATTGTTTTACCCAGCATATTTCTTACATGCACTACAGGGACTTTATCCCCATCTACAGTACGTAACAGGTTTGATTGGGCAGGTCCAGCTCGGTTGGCAGATCCCCTAGTATTGACTAACCAGGTGGCCTTTGCCAAATGCGTATCCCAATTTTTGAATGTCCCAACGCCCGTTGCTTTCAATGTAGTCTTTAACAGTCCATTGTATCATTCAACTTTCCCGGAGGCTGGTGCATGATAGGGGATGTGATACACCCACTCAATACCATGCTCTTTGGCCCAAGTGTCTATAAGGTTGTTTCGGAAATGAGTTCCATTGTCTGGCTCTATTCTGTCTGGGGTACCATGTCGCCATAGGACTTGCTTTTCAAGGCCCAGGATAGTGTTCCGGGCGGTGGCATGAGGCACAGGATATGTTTCCAGCCATCCGGTGGTTGCTTCTACCATTGTAAGTACGTGGCGCTTGCCATTGCGAGTTTGAGGGAGTGCGATGTAATCAATCTGCCAGGCCTCTCCATATTTATATTTCAGCCGTCATCCTCCATACCAAAGAGGCTTTGTTGTAGTTCTGCTCGAGTGGGCAGCTGAGCTCCACCACAGCCACTCTCTCACTCCCCCTCCTCAAAGAGGAATGGGGAGAAAATATGTGAAAAGGGGCCCAAGGGTTGAGATAAGGACGAGAAAATCACGCAATAATTATTGTAACGGGCAAAACAGACTCGGCATAAGAAGATAGTAAGATTTATTGCTCATTGTTAACAAGCTAGAGAAGTGAGAAACAAAGGAAAGAAACCAAAAGCACCTTCTCCCCCCATCCACCCTCTTCCACCTCCTCCCCCCGAGCGGCGCAGGGGAACGGGGGAATGGGGGTTATGATCAGTCTACAGCATTTCTTCTCTGCCGCTCCTTCTCGGTCACTCTCGTCCCCTTTGCTGTGGGGTCCCACCCATGGGACACAGTCCTTGATGAACTGATCCGGCATGGGCTTCCCACAGGCAGCAGCTCTTCCAGAACTGTTCCAGATATGGGTCCGTACCACGGGGTCCATCCCTCAGGAGCAAACTGCTCCAACCTGGCTCCCCCACGGGCAGCAGCTCCTGCCAGGTCACCTGCTCCTGTGTGGTCTCCTCTCCACAGGATACAGGTCCAGCCTGGGACCTGTTCAGGCAGGGATCTTCCACAGGCGGCAGCTTCCATCGGTGCAGGGCCACCTGCTCCACCATGGTCTCCTCCACGGAATGCACCATGGAACCCTGCTCCACCGTGGTACTCCATGGGCTGCAGGGGGACATCCTGCTTCACCATGGTCCTCACCACAGGCTGCAGGGGACTTCTGCTCCGGAGCCTGGAGCACTTCTCCCCCTCCTTCTGCACTGACCTTGGCACCTGCAAGGCTGTTTTCTCACTCCCTTCACTCTCCCGGCTGCTGTGTGCCGCAGCTTTTTTTTCCCTGTCTTAAATATGCTCTCACAGAGGCGCAAAACAACATCGCTTATTGGCTCAGCTCTGGTCAGCAGTGGGGCCCTTCCCAAACATGGGGCAGCTTCTAGATCCTTCTCACAGAAACCACCCCTATGGCTCCCTGCTACCAAAACCTTGACACATAAACCCACTACACGCATCACCTTCCCATAGATTGAGATCAGATTTGTCAAGCAGGACCTGGCTTTGATAAACCCATGCTGACTGGGCTTCAACACCTGATTGTCCTGAAAGTGTTGTGTGATGGTACTCAAGACAATCTGCTCCATGAGCTTCCCCAGCTCAGAGGTCAGACTGACAGGCCTGTAGTTCTCGAGATCTTCCTTCTGGCCTTTCTTTTACATGGCTGTCACATTTGCTAGTCACCAGTCAACTGGGACCTCCCCTGATAGCTAGGACTGTTGGCAAGTGATGGAAAGAGGCTTGGTGAGCACTTCAGCCAGCTCCCTCAGTACCAATGTGTGGAGCCCAAATAGACTTGAGTACATCGAAGCAGAATAGCAGTTCTCTAACCATTTCCTTGTGGATTATGAGGGCTTCATTCTATTCAATATCTTTATCTACCAGCTCAGGGGGTTGAGTACAAGGGGAACAACTGGTCTTGCTGCTAAATATTGAGGTAAAGATTGCACTAAGTACCTCAGTCTTTTCCTCATCTCTTCTTATTCTGTTTTCTCACATCCAATATAGGATGAAGATTCCCCTTAATTCTCTCTCTCTCTCTCTCTCTTTTTTTTTTTTCCTTATGTATTTATATTTAAAAAACAAACAAACAAACAAAAAACATTTTTATTGTCTTTAAAAGTAATAGATGTATTGAGCTCCAGTTGGGCTTTGGCCCTTCTAAATTTTTTCTTTGCACAGCCTAACAACATTTAGGACTCAGCTTCCGAGAAATAACAGCATACATGAGAAGAACAGAAAGGTGGAATCTGGCAGCCTTCCATCCTCTACCCTTCTATGACACTGTGCTGGAGCTCCATTCAACTGGTTACTCCTCTACTGCCCAAAATCTCTGCAGCTGCTGATGCTTTTATCTTGTGAGAGACAGCACAGTTAGGATGAGACATCTCCCTGCAGACATTAACAGTTCACAGAGTGGGGCATTTGTCCAGGGGAACCTTGAGAAACTGCAGGATCTTACATACAAAAACCTCTTGACATTTACAAGGAGAAGAGCCTAGTCCTACAGAAGAGGAAGAGGAACCCCACATATCAGGGCAGACGGGGACCCTGCTGAGTGAGCAGCGCCCAGGAGGAGGAGGGGAGCACCATGAGGGATGCCATATGAACAGTGGTGCCTGCTCACCAGGAGCCAGGCCAGCATCCTACAGAGCTGCCTTATGAGGAGCATGTCCATCAAGAAAATACGAGTTATCAGACTCAGCTCCAATATGGTGTTACCCCACCTGCACAAGGCTGTCCCAGTGAGTAGCTCCTCATTTACGAGAGATGCAGGACTGTGCCCAGAGAGGTTGTGCCAAGGTGGGGTTCAGGGCCTAAAGCACCTGCTGTGTATAGAGTGTCTGAGAGACTTGGGTTTCTCTGGCCCAGTGGCATGGAGCATCCAAGTAGAGCAAAAGTAGCCTGAGACTGCCTGAAGGGTGTTTTTGGAGATGTTTTAGCTTTCCTCTGTAGGGAAAAATGGCATGACAAAGAAATAATGCTACAAAATTGACTTCAGGATGTTGAGACTGGACTTGAAGAGAAAGAAATTCTCATCTCCTACTGCCGCAGGGGGAGCCCTGAGCAAGGTATGAAAGGAAAATATCTCCCTTCCCAGAGGGTGGGCATCAAGGCCTACCCTTGTGCTTGGTGAAACACATCCACTTTGTCTACACCTCAGTGTCACCTTCACATTGCCTTTGTCTACTTGTCCTCACTGCCTCCAATATTCTGCTCTAACGAGCTCCAAGGGAGGCTGTGTCAGTGCTCGCCTCAGGGGGAAACTCCAGGAAACTTGCATCTAATTTGGACTTCTGGAGAGATGTCTTCAATTGTCTCTGAGTGCCTGAGGTTCATGGGCTCATCACCAAAGCTACCAGAGGAGTCATTACAATGCTTTGGGCTGGGTCTCTGGTGCTGAGCTGGGCCGGGCTCCTGGGACAGAGAGCTCGTGGCAAGAGGACCCTGGTGCAGAGAGACAGCTCTGCCCAGGAGCAGCTCCTCTGCACAGTGCAGCAGGGCTGGGAGCTCTGACCGCAGCTGGCACAAGGAGAGGAGAGAAGGAGAGAGGGCTTGGAGGCAGTTGGCAGTGGGAGGATGCTGAGAGCTGCCTGCAGGAGAAATCTGCACAGCCCTTGACAAGGTAAGTGTCTGGCTGCAGGGCCATGCAGCTGCAGGTCCTGGAAGGGTCTCCTCCTGGGTCTTGCTTATGGGAGGGCAGTGAGCAATGCAGTAGGCTTTGAGACTGCTTCTGGGTTGCACTGCAACATGAGGAAGTCTGGCAGAAACCACTTGGAGTGCCATATCCCAGCTGCCCCTGGTCTTTCACAAGCAGGGTGGCCAAACCTCCTCCAGACACTGCAGTGGGATACTGGGACACCCCAGCTTGTGAATATCCAACTCTCTCTGTGGGGTGTTCTCCTGGGCTGCATGTTCCTCTCCGTCAGGTCTTACCTCTCTCATGGCATACTTGTGTTATCCAGGATCCTGAAGGAGAAGACACCTCCATGCTAAGGCGCTCTCCATGCTGCTGGATGGCTGTCTGTGGGCAGCTGGAGTGAGGCCTCTGCACCCCCGGCTAGGAGGGAAGAGCTGAGATTCTGATCAGGTATACCAGAAATGAGGTGAGGATTCTGTGCAGCCTCACTTCGACTGGGGCTTCTCTGCTCTCAGCTGTCTCCACTTTCATCTTGGAAAAACACGGAAGTGTGATCATCGTCCTAAGAATTATAGGGCTAACTACTAGAAAATAAAGCAAAGAATTTACACCTTGCTCTACAGTGTTTTCAGAAGAGTTGCTTGTAACAACACTGCAAAGCTCATTGATCTGATAAGTGGATTGCACTTGAGTTTCCCCCACGTTCCTGCTTTCCTTCTGCTGCACAGCAGGAAGGACTCCTCTGCAGCCCAAACCAGCCCCTGCTCCCAGTGCCACTCTCAGTCAGCCCCAGCCACAGCTCAAGCAAGAGAGCTGCAGAAAGGTTTTCCTGCAAAGAGAGAGGCTCGAGCTGGAGGGTGCTTTTAGACTTGAAATAGGTTTTCCTCAGAGAGGTTTTCTGATTTTGCTCTACATACTCCTCCTTAACAGAAAACTGTGTTCAATGTCAGACAATGCCCAACATCAGCTCTGTGAGTGAGTTCCTCCTGCTGCCATTTGCAGACATGCGGGAGCTGCAGCTCCTGCACTTTGCGCTCTTCCTGGGCATCTACCAGGCTGCCCTCCTGGGCAACGGACTCATCCTCACTGCCGTAGCCTGCGACCACCGCCTGCACACCCCCATGTACTTCTTCCTCCTCAACCTCGCCCTCCTCGACCTGGGCTGCATCTCCACCACTCTGCCCAAAGCCATGGCCAATTCTCTCTGAGACACCAGGACCATCTCCTATCAAGGCTGTGCTGCACAGGTCTTTATATTTGTCATCTTGATTACAGCAGAGTTTTATATTCTCACCATCATGGCCTACGACCGCTACTTTGCCATCTGCAAGCCCCTGCATTACGGGAGCCTCCTGGGCAGCAGAGCTTGTGCCACCATGGTAGCAGCTGCCTGTGGCAGTGGCTTTCTCCATGGTGTCCTGCACACAGCCAGTACATTTTCCCTGCCCCTCTGCCACGGCAACGCTGTGGACCAGTTCTTCTGTGAAATCCCCCAGATCCTCAAGCTTTCCTGCTCAAATGCCTACATAAGAGAATTTGAGCTACTTGTTTTCAGTTTTTCTTTACTCTTCAGTTCTTTTGTTTTCATTGTGTTATCCTATGTGCAGATTTTCAGGGCAGTGCTGAAGATGCCCTCTGAGCAGGGCAGGCACAAAGCCTTTTCCACATGCCTCCCTCACCTGGCCGTGGTCTCCCTCTTTGTCAGCACTGTCCTGTTTGCCCACTTGAAGTCCCCCTCCATCTCTTTCCCATCCCTTGACCTTGTGGTGACAGTTCTGTACTCAGTGGTGTCTCCAGCAGTGAACCTCATCATCTACAGCATGAGGAACCAGGAACTCAAGGATGCCTTGAGGAAACTAGTGACCTGATAAGACCTGATAATCTTTAAAAAAAAAAAAAAAAAAAAGCCCATTGTCTTCTGCATATGACTCATAAAGCATTTCAGGAACAAGGTTATCTTTTGGTCATTTTTCATACTCTGGAGATTGCCATCACAAGCTCAGAGCTGTGGGGTGTACGGGCAGGGGGTTCAGCAATGACTGAGTAGGCCATTGCTCATTGTTCACTTGCTCTTCGGGGGATAGGATTTCCCAGAAGAGCAGGGCCTGATGTATGTGCATGGAAGACATGGAAAGAGAAACCCAATGCTGGTTCCAGCAGGCACATCATATGTGTGTGGAGAGATGAACACGAAGGAGCACAAAGGCCATCAGCTATTCCTAGAAGTCTCATGAAGGCCAGCTGGACAGATAGTGTCACAAAACCAAGTAACGTCCCCTGGGAAGCCACCTGAAGGCAGCTCTGGGATGTGCTTCCTTGAACGTCTCTGTGCCCATTCCTCATGCCTTGGGGTATCTCGGAGGAGGGCAGAGCAGGGCGAGGCACCGCAGGGCTGAGGTGCCTCCCAGCCTCTGGCAGTGGCTGCAGGAGCCAAAGGGACACTGCAGGCACTGCAGTGCACTGCATGTGGATGTGCAAGGCAGGGACCTGTGTCTCCCAACAGCCCCATGTGTATGAGGAGCATGGGAGGCCAGCTCAGACATAGGCACCTCACAGAGCCCTGACGCTGCCCTGTGTGACTCCAGAAACAACCCCTGTTGTCCCTGTGAAATTTCTGTCATGCCTCTTGCACAGATTCAATGCACATGCTCCTCTCCTCCATGTCACACTACCATGACTTTCTGGACTGGGCTTTCTGTCAGAGGTTTGGCTCAGAGATTTCTGGGGACTTGGAAAAGGCAGGCATCAAAAGCATCTTATGGAATGACAGTAAATAAATAATTAAATAAAAGGGCGAGGAGAATTGCAACTGTCACCTCTGCTCCTGCTGACATGATGGGGAAAGTCCTGCCACAGCCATCTTCAGGTATGTGGCATAAAAAATAAAGAAATTGCTGAAGCAGTAGGGAAGGGGAAAGAAGGCAATGTGGTGAACCTGGACTTTATCAAGGCCTTTGCCATGGTCTTCTGGAGTCTCCCTTTAGCCAGACTGGTGATATTTGGACTGAAGAAAGGGATGATGATGTGAGGGGGAGGGTGGCTGGACACTAGTGGTACAAAGTCCTCCTGCCACCCAGATACCAGCAGCACCCCTCAGTGATGGGCACTTGGGTCAACAACATTGACCCTCTTTTTTATCTCCCTTTATGATGACACGGAGTACATTTTCAGCTCAATTGTGGCTAATGCCAAGCTAGGAGGACTCCTTGAGCAACTTCACCTTGCACAGAGCACAATACTATGTGGGCTGCTGCAGGGCAAGTTAACTCCATCCCTGTCAGACCCAGTACAAGCAGACACTCGATTGCCATGCCGACTGTGAGATCCCCTCTGCCTACATACCCAGTAGGACCCTTACAGGAAGAAGACCTGGCTATAGATCGTCATGTTCCTTCTTGGTGGTAAGGAACTGGACAGGCTTGAGAGGTTGCTTGCGGGAATCTCATGAGACTCCCACCTGCTCTCATGAGACACCACCTGGAGTACTGCGTTCAGCTCTGGGGCTCCCAGTACAAGAATGACTTGAAGCTATTAGAGTGAGTCCAGACAAGGACTACAAGGATGATCAAGGGGCTGGAGCAGCTCTCCTATTAAAACAGGCTGAGGGAGTTGGGGTTGTTCAGCCTGGAGAAGGCTCTGAGGAGACCTTATAGCATCCATCCAGTACTTAAAGTGGGCCAACAGAAAAGCTGGGGAGAGACTTTTACTCAGGGTGTGCACTGATAGGACAAGGGGAATGGCTTTAAACTTAAAGAGGGTAGATTTAGAGTGGGTAGTCAGATGAAATTCTTGATTTGGAGGTGAGGCACCGGAACTGGTGCTGTGGGTCCAGAGGTCACCCAGAGGGAGTTTGGATCAGCCCACACCCTTGTGTTTGAAGGAACAGCTGGCAGGAGTGGAGAGGCGTCACGGAAATCATGGCAATACAGGAGTGAGAGCAAGGTGGGGAAGAGAAGTGCCTGTCTGCAGCCTTCAGAGAGGTGTGGGACGACATAGGAAAGTCTGCAGAGGAGAAGGCAGAGGCCTTTGACAAGAATGGAAGGCTGTAGCAGCACTGACACCTTTGTCCCCTTGGCCATGGCTTATGAGGAGACATGTTATACTTGCAATAAATGACTGAGTCCCAAATAGGATTGCAATTAAAGTTTACAATTTATTAAAGGAATAGAGGCAAGGAAACAGCACTGGGTGTGCCGGGAGTCTCTGATCCACCAAGACACACACCTATTACATCAGGTGGCTGGTTTTTATGCTCCTAGGCTAATACATATTCTACCCCACTTTTTGGAAAAGGCAGGGTTATTATAATTAGTTTCCCAGGATCCAAACCACCCCATGTGCGCATGCGTATCGGTCTCCAGTGGTTCCTCTGAGGGGTCGCTCGTACTGAAGGCTCATAGTCTTCCTTCCAGGCTTTGTCCTTCGATTGTTCTTCATCTTCCCCCCTTCTTCTTATTTGGTCATATCTTAGCTGGATATCAGAGACCCGTGCAGCGCCACATGCAATAGTTAGCAGTTATTTTGAAACCCCTTTGCTCTCTTATCCCAGATATCAGAGACTTGTCCCATGGAAAAGTCAGCAGTTTTTGGAAACTCCTTTGTTCTCTTATCCCCTAGACCCGAGTCTCACGATTTACCCTTCAAACCCTCTATTGACACAAACTTCTAGACTCTGTTTCACTTAGACGTGTGGTTATCCAAGGGTATGTAAGACAGAAAGTCACATTCATCATACCATGCAGCCCTAGCATTGTTCCATATTGACACGAGTCATATGAACATATTTCACATACTCATGGCATTCGGACAATGTATTCTCCTTTCAACCATGTGAAAACGCTGGATGGTGTCATAATACTGTCCTTCACATGATATTATCGGCATCGTCCCCTACCCCACAGACTCCAGGAAGAGCCCTGAGTGAGACATGGAGGTGCTGGGGGTGCAGGATCTCCCCTCCCAGTGGCTGGGGTCAGGCCTTGGCCTTCTGCTTCGGCAAAACAAACCGAGACTTTTCTCAGCACAGTGTCTTTGACTGTCTGTAATCAGGGCCTCTAGTTATCTGCTGTAACAGTTCCCATGCGAGGCTTTCATAGTAACAGACTAGAATGGCCAACAGAGTGTAGAGAATAGAGCAGTCTAATACTACGGAATAGAGTAGCCAGCAGAGGTGAGACAGGTACTTTGATATAATGAAAGCCATCAGAAAGCTGATCCCAGTTAGATGACTGATATGGGGAGGTCAGGAGTAACCTGGCCAGGACACATGTGAGATTTGGGGGAGGGAAGAGAAAAGAGGAGGAGCTCAGAAGCTTACCTTTGCAGAGGTAAGAGGGTTCATGTCATGTTGAGGCTGCTGTAACACTGACTTCAAACAGTCTTGTAGGGCCTATAAACTATTTTCAACAGTAACAATAATCCCTAAACCTAAACATTACACAAACACCCTGACAGGACTCCACTATTGTAATGCAGAAATCAAAGTATCACCTGAAGAAAAACTCAGCCCATAGCCCCTTTCCCTTACATTTACTCTCTTGCTCACCTGAATCACTGCCCCTAACACTAACATTAAATTGCTCTATTTCATCCTAGACTTCTTGACAGATGTAAACAAAACCCTTAAGCATAATGTGTGCCCATACCCTAACCAGAGACCTGACACCACAAGCAGAACGCCAAACGCTCCATCTAAAATTTTGCTTAATCTCTAACCCAGAAAGGTCAAATCTAGTCCCTAGGAGACTAGAGAGAGGTCAGCTCTACCTCAGGATCTCCTGCCCCAGCAGGAGGAATGTGACTGTGGCAGGGACTGTGAGGTCACTTCTGCCTCTGCACTTGATAGGGCAGCAGCAGGAACGTGTCACGGAAAGGGACTGTGAGGTCACTTCTGTCTGAAGCTGACAGGTCACCCTTACCTTCTCCCTGGGATCTGTACTTTTGTGCGGACATGTGCCAGTGGCCCTGCTAGGCCAGCAGAAGGCACCTGGTTGGCATGCTGACTGGGGGATCCCCTCTGCCTCCAGACCCAGGAGGATCCAGACAGAAAGAAGGCCCCAAGATGGGTTGTCCTGTCCCTTCTGCTTGAGTCCATGACTGCACAGCAGGAGGCACAAGGCTTGGCTGTGTGTAGCCACGAAGCTGCAAGGCCAGCAGTAGGCCCATGGCATGGAAGAGGCTGCTGAGGTGACTTGTGTCTGGTTGGCTGCCAGGCCGCAAGGAGCCTGATGGGTTGGGATGCCTCTTCAGGAGTGGTTTCCACCCTGATGGAGCTTCCTTTGATATTAGCAAAGAAGAGGAGAGAATAAGCTGCCACAGAATGCAATATGGAAGGTTGGCACTGGCCTCGATGAGGAAGAAATGCTGGGATGAGAGCAAGGTGGTAAACAGAGATGGGTTTCTGCAGACTTCAAGAAAATAGGGCAAAGTGTGGGACAGCATTGGAAAGCTTGCAGAGGAGAAGGCAGAGGGTGCTGGCAAGAATGGAAAGCCCCAACAGCCCTGAATTTTTTTTCCCCTTGTCTAGAGCTTATGAGGTGATGAGATGTAGTCATTACAGTGGGGCCTCCTTTCTTCCTTGCAATCCTTGCAGAGGCTGGAAGGTGTCATTCCAGTGTTCTTCTCATGGCATCACACTGCCCAGAACATCCCACAGATCGCCAGGAAGAGCTCTGAGCCAGACACGGGGTACAAGATCTCCCCTCCAGCAGCTGGTGGCAGGCCTTGAATCTTCTGCTTCACTAAAAGAAGCCAAGACATTTCTCAGCATAGCGCTTTGTCTGTCTGTAATCATGGTCTCCAATTATCTGTCCTAGCAAGGCCCTGGGGAGGCTTCGTTAGTAACAGCCCTCAGTGGGGCCCATTAATACTCCAAGTCACTTCAACTTTTGTGCCTCCTGACTTGACATGCTCAAGCGGTTACATCACTCTCCTCTCAGTACCTGAGCTTCATAGACTGAGCACCAAAATACACCATGGACCTCATTAAAATGGAGAAACTCCTAACATCTCTACCACAATTTTCTTAAAGACTTCAGGATTTGTTCAGCTAATTGCAGAGCTTGCATGATGTAGTTAAAGAAGAAGATTTCAAAAAGCACCTAATAAAAACTTCTTGTTTCAAAGTCTGAATTTTGCTGCATTTCAGTTTTGAGCATTGTTCTCCTATTGCTGTTCATCCAGGGTGACTTCTTTGGAGACCTCTATCAGGAGAAAAAGCAGAGTCTGGAGGTCTTACACCTCCACTGCCAGCAGTGGTCTTTGTCCCTGTAACTGCAGCTCAGCCCAGCACATGAAACCCTTTCTAAGACAAGTCAGTTGTACTTTGGGAACAAAATAAATAATAAAATAAAATAAAATAAAATAAAATAAAATAAAATAAAATAAAATAAAATAAAATAAAATAAAATAAAATAAAATAAAATAAAATAAAATTGAAATAAAATTGAAATAACCATTGGAATCTGAGAAATTCAGCTTGAATATTAGTAAACACCTGGACATCCATGGTCTCTCATGGGTCTTCTGTGGAAAACTCTGGAAGAAAAGTAAAGAAAATATTTCTTCAAGTGGCTGTAGTTGTACCCACAAGCTAGGCCTCTTTTGGGAAATTGTCCCCTTCCAGTAACAGAAACATAAACAGAGTAATGTGAAAAGACCTGCCCAGTCAATAGAGTAGGGCAAAGTCATGCTTCCTGTGCTATAGATGCAGAAGGCAAAAAGAATTGCATTTTGCCTTATACTGCTCAAGGATGTGTAAACCAGGTCATGCATCTTTACCTTAGTACTGACAAGTCCATCACTAAACCACACTACCAAGTTCTACAACTACACCTTGGCTCTCCAGTCAATGAACTAGCTCATGGATGGCAATCAGGGAGTCCCGGTTAGCATGATGCTACCTCAGGTGCGCCACCATGGTAGCCATTGGCACCTGCTGTTCTTCAATCCTCAGCAAACCCACAACAGAAGGATTCTGTGGAAGGCCAAGCAAGGTAGACAACTGTTTAAGATCCTCCATCTCAAAGGCAGGTATGCCAAAGCCCCAGCGGTAGTGCCCTCTTGGAACTTTGAAGTTCCCTCTCCTGAAACAGTCTATGCTGAGAATGCACAGGCCAGTCCCAATGGGGTGTTTTTGCCATTCCTTCCCAGTTAGACTCCCTTCAGCCTCCAGACAGTTAACTGCTGGGATCCCCTTGTCACTCCAGAAATATAGGTGGGTTCTACCTCTTTAAGTCTTGATGGCATTAGGGTACACTGTGTAGAGCCTGAGACATTTGTGGGTGTGATGTGCCAGAAAACACCAGGAGAAGCATCCCAAGGGGTGGTGCTGCTGGTGAGGACACGTTTGTGCCAGCAGCATGAGTGGGCAGCAGCTGTGCGCAGGCGAGGGGAGGCCAGGAAGTGCATGCCAAGAGCGCTCCTGCCAGCAGAGACAAGGCTGGGCCGAAGCCAAGGGGAGAGGCAGGTCCAGGCAGGGGGCTTCAAGGGTCATGCTGAGCTCCCTGCCCCAGCAGCAGCCGCACTGGCCCTCAGCAGATGTGCTGGCTGGCACACACGGGGAGGTGCTGGCGTGCATCAGAGAGCAGCAAGGAGGGCGCTGGAGAGGGCCGGGGCGAGGTGGGTGGCAGAGCCCCATGCAGGGGCTGGCTGGGGTTCCCCTCTGCTGCAGCCACCGCACGAAGTATGGCAGGAGGAGGGCAGACAGGGCTCATGGCCATGGGGCAGATCCTGGCCCTGGACGCTCTATGAGCGCCTTGCAGCTCCTGACAGGCTGCAGTGAGGTGCCCCTCAGCCTTCCTTCCTGTGCTCCCAGGGCACACGGCTGCCTCCTGCCCAGCTCACTGCCCTCCAAGAACATCCGACAGTGCTGCTTCCCAAGCTGGGCCTTGCCCAGCATTAGTCCCCTGCAGGGGCAGAAAATGGCCCTTGTCTTCATGGCTTTTCATGGTGTTCCTTTTGGTACATGCTCTTCTCATCCTTTATCTCTTTTACTGAATAAAGAGGCCTAGGAGAACTTTTTGGTACAGAGTACTACAGAAAAAAACATCGAGTCCCTCAGCCACATCTCTGCTTTTCCCCCACATTGCAGCTGGTTTCTTCATTCTACAACCTCTGCTGTACCTGAAGAGAAATTATGAGAAACAAGACTCACAGAAAATGACTACCTGCTGGTTATTTTATTTGGTTAATTACAAAGCTTACCAGCACCTGTAAATGAGGTCTTTGGGTTAAAAAACAAGAAAGACAACAACAACAAAAGGTTGAAGAAATGAGATGGAGAAAAATATTTTTATTGGACTAGTATTGCAAAGAATGAAAAGCAATTTTGAAATACATGAACAAAGGTGTTTCTGCCTTGTCCAGGTTTATGTGAGGAAGATGTGCAGGCACCTCATTGATGGGGAAATACTGTAGATTAGAATAACATCCTCAGTGCCTCCTTTAGCTCCTTGTTCCTCGTGCTGTAGGTGAGGGTTTCGCTGCTGGAGGCAACACCGAGTATAGAAGTGAAACCGCCAGGCCCAGGGATAGGGAGGTGGTGGAGGGAGGCTTCAGGTAGGCAGCCGTGGCAGTGATGCTATGCAGGGAGACCACGGCCAGGTGAGGGAGGCATGTGGAAAAGGCTTTGTGCTGGCCCTGCTCAGAAGGCATCCTCAGCACAGCCCTGACAACCTGCACATAGGACAGAGCACAATGAAAACAAAACATCCAAATGCTAAAAAGACACTGAACACAAGTACCCCAACTTCCCTGAGGTAGGGATCTGAGCTGGAGGGCTTGAGTTGAGCTTTGAGGAGAGCCTGAGGAGAGCTTTGACTCAAAACAGAGCACTTTGACATGAAACAGCATATCTTTACACTTGCTGAGCACTCTTCTCAGCACTCTTCTCATCCTAATCCAAAACATAGCACCCTTCCTGCACCTGGGGCGCAATAACCCCAAGCAGAGCTACAGGCTGGGAGAGGAATGGTTGGAGAGCTGCCAGGCAGAGAAGGACCTGGGAGTGATGGTGGATAGTCGGCTGAATATGAGCCAGCAGTGTGCTCAGGTGGCCAAGAAGGCCAACGGCATCCTGGCTTGTATCAGGAACAGTGTGACCAGCAGGGCTAGGGAGGTGATCGTCCCCCTGTACTCAGCTCTGGTGAGGCCGCACCTCAAGTACTGTGTTCAGTTTTGGGCCCCTCGCTACAAGAAGGACATCGAGGTGCTTGAGCGGGTGCAGAGAAGGGCGACGAAGCTGGTGAGGGGCCTGGAGAACAAGTCCTACGAGGAGCGGCTGAGGGAGCTGGGCTTGTTCAGCCTGGAGAAGAGGAGGCTCAGGGGCGACCTTATCGCTCTCTATAGGTACCTCAAGGGAGGCTGTAGCGAGGTGGGGGTTGGTCTGTTCTTCCACGCGCCTGGTGACAGGACGAGGGGGAATGGGCTTAAGTTGAGCCAGGGGAGTTTTAGGTTAGATGTTAGGAAGAACTTCTTTACCGAAAGGGTTGTGAGGCATTGGAACAGGCTGCCCAGGGAAGTGGTGGAGTCACCATCCCTGGAAGCCTTCAAAAGACGTTTAGATGTAGAGCTTAGGGATATGGTTTAGTGGGGACTGCTAGGGTTAGGTCAGAGGTTGGACTCGATGATCTTGAGGTCTCTTCCAACCTAGAAATTCTGTGATTCTGTGATTCCACCTACTAGGAGGAAAATGAACTCTGTCCTAACTGAAACCAGGACAAGGGTGCACTCTATTCCATCATCCAGGCCACTGACAAATAACTTGAACAGGACTGGACTCAGTGTAGGTCCCTGGGAGACACTGCTGGCTACAGGCCTTCAACTAGACTCTGTTCCACTAAGCACGACCCTCTGAACTCTGCCATCCAGCCAGCTCACATCCCACCTCACCGACCACTCCTCCATCTCACACTTCCTGAGCTAGCCTATGAGGATGTTATGGGAGACAGTGCTGAAAGCCTTGCTGAAGTCAAAGTAGACAACATCTGCTGCTCTCCCCTCACCCACTCAGCTAGTCATTCCATCATAGAAGCCTGTCAAGTTGGTGAAGCATGGTTTCCCTTGGTGAACCTATGCTGACTACTCCTGATCACCTTCTTCTCTTCCACATGCTGGAGATGACCTCCAGGATGAGCTGTTCCATTGCCTTTCCAGGGATGGAGGTGAGGCTGACCAGCCTGTAGTTGCCTGGGTCCTCCTTCTTGCCCTTGTTGAAGACCGGTATGACATGAGCTTTCTTCCAGTCTTCAGGCAGCTCTCCTGTTTTCCATGACCTTTCAAAAATGATTGGCCAGCAGTAACATCTGCCACCTCCCTCAGAACTCATGGATGTATCCCATCGGGGTCCATGGATCTGTGGCTGTCAGGTTTGCCTAAGAGATCTCTGACCTGATCCTCTTCAACCAAGGGAAAGTCCTCATTTCTCCAGATTTCCTCCCTTGTCCTGAAGGTCAGAGATTCTGGAGGGCTGCTCTTAGCAGTGAAGACTGAAGCAAAGAAGGCATTCGGTAATTCTGCCTTCTCTGTATCCTTTGTCACCAGGTCACCCACCTCGTTAAGCAGTTGGCCCACATTTTCCTTCCTCTTCCTTCTGCTATTGATATATTTGAAAAAGACCTTTTCTCAGACAATGGCCCTATATTCTTCCCAAGTGGCTTGTCCCTTTTTTCCACATTATGTATACATCCTTCTTCCATTTAAGTCACTCCAGGATCTCCTTGATCATTCAAGCAGGTCTCCTGCCCTCTTTGACATTTTGCTCACAGGAATACATAGTTTTTGAGCTTGGAGGACTTGGGGGTCAGTGCGCTATCGCTGCCGGTGCACCATTGTGGCAGCCATCAGCACCTGCTCTTCAGCTCTCAGCAACCCCACAACAGAAGGGTCCCGTGTGAGACCAGGCAAGGTAGACAACTATTTGATATTCTCTATATTCATGGCAGTTATGCCAACAGAACTATGGTACTCTTATGTTCAGTTGTTTGCCCTTGGAAAAAGCCAGAAACGCAGTCTGGAGGCATATCATTAGGGTTACCCAATGATGTTCACATCACTCAAGAGCTATCATGACCAGCCTGAAAGAAAGAAGGGGAAGGTGCCATGCCTTGTTCCCTCCACCAAGTGGATTCATGAGCGTCATACCAGTAACACCTCAAATAATATTTATTGGTGCAGATTTAGGGAAAGCATCACAAACCCATATTTGCTTTCCTAGTGGTAACTTAGTAGTTTCTTGCAATATGTAGTTGCTTTACAGGGAAGGGTTGTACTGGGTCTGGCTGGAATGTTAACTTTCCCTGCAGCAGCCCATACAGTGCTGTGCTCTGCACTTGTAGCTGGAACAGCAGTGTTATCACACCAGTGTTGTGTCTACTGCTGAGCAGTGCTGGCACAGCATCAGGCCTCTCTCTAACCCTCCTAGGGGATGGGCAAAAAGTGAGAAGAGAAACATCACTAGGGCAGCCGACCTCAACCAACCAAAAGGATATTCCATACCATGTGATGTCACACTCAGCAATAAAAGGTGGAAACAGGAAGAAGAGGGGAGGGGTGGGCTCTCATTCTGAAAATGTCAGTCCTCCTCCTGAACACCGGCTACATGCGTTGTGGCCCTGCTTCAAGGACGTGGTCAAGCACCGCTCATTTGTGGGAAGTAGAGTAATTTCTTTCCTCTGCACTTCCACATAGACTTCATCTGTTTTATTTGTTTGTCTTCCTCCCTTTTCCTTTCCCTTTTTATTTCCCTTTAGTTAAATTGTTTAGTTCATAATAATCCTTCTTTAATTATTATTTCCCTTTAATTAAATTATCCTTATCTCAACCCGTGTGTTGTTCTTTGCTTTACTTCTCCCCCTCCTCATCTAAAGAGGGAGAGTGAGAGAGCGGTTGTGATGTTTAGCAGCCCAGCACGGTAAAACCACCACAAGGGTTTGTAGCAATTTGTAATACAGACATTCATGAAAACAGAGCAACGAGGTGTCCGTGTCCTTGTGTACTATGGAATCCTACCAACCTACTGCTGTGATCCATGGGCGAGCTGACCCTCCTAGGTCCTGACCGTTGATACTGTGATGCCCTTGGAGAGGTCCTCAGAGCTGCAGGAGCAACCACGGACCTGGGGCTTGGTGACATCCCTTTGCTGCAGAGAACAGAATCAACCACAGGGGCTGGACGCTTCAGATGCTGGAGTGACAAGAAACTGTCTTTTTTTCTGCTCAGGTCTACTGCCTCCGCGCACACAGCCAGGCCTGTGGCTCATCTCCCTGTGGAGGACAAGGAGGCAAAGCTCTGCTGGTGCCCAAGTAAGAGAAAAATACTCCACCTGTGGAAGGGCAGGGCTGGCAGGGAGGTGGCACAGGACAGGCACTGGTCTCTTTCTTCTATTGCCACTCAGGGAGGCTTGAGACCGCAGGTCAGTGTCCATACTGCCCACAGGTGCCTGCAGTCCTGTATCCTGAGATCCATCTGCTCTCCTTCTGTACATAACATTTTTACTTTGTTTCTCACAGTTTGGGGGCTGCATTGGTGGACCTGGAACATGGCACTGAAAGGCTGTGTCTCCCACCGTGTTTTTTTTGGTGAGTTTTTCCTATTGCAGCAGCAGAGCAGCAGCTAATTGCTCCTGGAAGAAAACTGAAACAGCTTCTTCAGTGCATGTTTGAGCTCCTGGTTCCTCATGCTGTAGATGAGGGGGTTCACTGCTGGAGGTACCACTGAGTACAGAACTGCCACCACAAAGTCCAGGTATAGGGAGGAGGTGGCGGGGGGCTTCACACCGGCAAACACAATAATGCTGACAAACAGGGAGACTACCACAAGGTGAGGGAGGCATGTGGAAAAGGCTTTGTGCAGGCTCTGCTCAGCAGGGATCCTAAGCACGGCCCTGAAGATCTGCGCATAGGACAACACAATGAAAACAAAACAGCCAGCACCTAAACAAAAGCTAAATGCAGTAAACCCAACTTCCCTGAGGTAGGCATCTGAGCAGGAGAGCTTGAGGATGTGGGGGACTTCACAGAAGAACTGGTCCAAAGCATTGCCTTGGCAAAGGGGCAGGGAAAATGTACTGGCTGTGTGCAGGACACCATGGAGAAAGCCACTGCCCCAGACAGCTGCTGCCATCTGGGCACAAGCTCTGCTGCCCAAGAGGCTCCCATAGTGCAGGGGCTTGCTGATGGCAACATAGTGGTCATAGGCCATGGTGGTGAGAACATAAAATTCTGCTGTAATCAGGAAGACTAATAGAAAGACCTGGGCAGCACACCCTTGATAGGAGATGGCCCTGGTGTCCCACAGAGAATTGGCCATGGCTTTGGGCAGAGTGGTGGAGATGCAGCCCAGGTCGAGGAGGGCGAGGTTGAGGAGGAGGAAGTACATGGGGGTGTGCAGGCGGTGGTCGCAGGCTACGGTGGTGAGGATGAGTCCGTTGCCCAGGAGGGCAGCCTGGTAGATGCCCAGGAAGAGCGCAAAGTGCAGGAGCTGCAGCTCCCACGTGTCTGCGAATGCCAGCAGGAGGAACTCACTCACAGAGCTGATGTTGGGCATTTGCTGGTTCTGGACATGGACACTGCCAAATGAGAAAAATAAATAAATAAATAAATAAATAAATAAATAAATAAATAAGGAGTGTTAGGAGTAAAGTCTGTGAGAAAAATTCAGTTAATTCCCAGTTAAAACCTTACATTTCCTGTTTCTAAGAGGACCTTTGTGTCTCCCTATCTGGAGCCCTGCTGTGTGCTTCCTGAGTGTCCTGTACACTGCAGCCTCCTCTCTCCATCAGCTCCCAGTGAGCCTGCTCTGCTGCATTCGAGGTTCCAAGAAGGAAGGTTCCTGGGAAGTGGCTCCCTCTGTTGAGTGAGGGGCGTTTGGCTGTGTGACTCTGTGTGCGTCTTCCCTGTTCAATACTCAGGAGACAAAATCAGCAGGTGGATCGTGCATGTCTGGCAGGGAGCATCTCCTCCTGCTTCACCCCGCCGTTCACAGCACTCCTTGTCAGAATCAGACACCACCAGCTGCCATGCTGGGGAAGGGGGAGCAGCAGGCATGGGCAGGTAGGGCAGACCCAACCCAGTGCAGAAGCTGCGGTGTTGGTAAGGTAGAGGCTGTCCTCACAGACCTGTGCCATCTGGCTGGCACAGCCAGGAGAGGGACAAGAGCTCTGGCGTGGAAGAAGCATTTGGAATATGCTCCTTGTCATATGGTAGGAATTTGGGGGTAGGACCTCTGGGGAGCCAGGAGCTAGACTCGATGATCCTTGTGGGTCCCTTCCAACTCGGGATATTCTATGATTCTGTGATTCTGTGCCTTCTTCCATGGAGGAAGGTGGAAGGGGCCTGCAGCAAATGTGTCTACTTACACAGAGATTTAGGGTTCAGACACCCCATATTTTCAGCCCATAGGTTATATATGCCATGACAGAAACTGTGAAGGAGTTTCTGGGGAAGAGATGAGACCAGGGGCTGCTGCAAGGAAGGTGCCTGCACTGCAGGGAATGGCAGGGAGGGAGCAGCTCCCTCTCACTGCCTGCCAATGTCCCTGCTGCCTGCAGCTGTCCTGTCAACATCTCTTTGTCTGTCCCCATGTCTCCTCCTGTCCATGCTCACAGACCCCATCCCATCCTCTGCATGCCCAGCTCTGTCCTGCAGACACCTCCCGGGGATGGGGACAGCTCTGGGGACATCCCCCTCTCAGTAGGTCCTAAAGAACGGTTCTAAAAACGCCCTGGAGCAGTCTGTAAGGAGAGAGAAGGGAAGGGACACTCTCAGGTTTGTCACTAACCTGTTTATGTCTCATTCCAATGCAATAGGAAGCTCCATTACCTGTGCAAACCCAACCATTCTCTTAACACAGCCTACCCCACAATCAGACTATGAAAGCGCAGGCAGAGAGTGCAGAAAGAGCCTTCTCTTTGCAGGCAGCACCTGCCCTGCCCTTCCTCTGCTCAAGCCCCTGGGCAGCTCGTCAGGCAGGCTGAATGCTGTGTCTGGCAGGCAGCAGAGGCCATGCCCTGGCACACAGCCCTTGGGGCACAGCAGGGACCCTGCTCTGCACCACAGCCCTGGGCACCCCTGCAGCTGCCCTGAAGCACCTTCTCCTCCACACCGCACAAGCCACATGAGACATCCTGGCAGCTCCTGGCCAGGCATAGACATCCCGCATCCAGAAGCCTTTTCCAGGAACCTCCCCTGCACTGTCCTGCAGCCAGATACTTACTGTGGGCAGAGCTGTGAAGGTTTCTCCTGCACTGAGCTCTCCCTCCAGGCTGCCTGGAATCCCTTTCTGCCTGGGTGCCTGTGGTCAGAGCCCCCAGTCCTGCTGCGCTGTGCAGAGGAGCTGCTCCTGGGCAGAGCTGTCTCTCTGCACCAGGGCCCTCTTGCCACGAGCTCTCTCTGTCCCAGGAGCCCGGCCCAGCTCAGCAGCACAGGCCCAGCCCAAGGCATTGGAATCACCCCTCTGGTAGCTTTGGTGATGAGCCCACAAACCTCAGGCACTCAGAGACAATTGAAGACATCTCTCCAGAAGTCCAAGTCAGAGGCAAGTTTCCTGCAGTGTCCCCCTGAGGGCCAGCACTGACACAGCCTCTCTTGGAGCTTGTTAGAGCAGAACACTGGAGGCAGTGAGGACAAGGAGACAAAGGCAATGTGAAGGTGACACTGAGGTGTAGACAAAGTGGATGTGTTTCACCAAGCACCAGGGCCAGGCCTTGACCTCCAGCCTCTGTGAAGGGAGATCTCTTCCCTTCACACACTGCTCAGGGCTCTTCCTGGGGCACTAGGAGATGAGGATGTGCATTGTCAAGTGCAGGAGAATGGTACGACCCCTTCCAGGTTCATGGGTGGGGACAAGGAGACAATGAGGCCCTGGTGCTTTAGCAATAAGCCGTCTCCTCATAGGCCTCAGTGACAGAGGCAACAGCCATAGCCATGTACACAAAGACTTTGGTTCTGTTCAGACTTTCAGCCTTCCATAGCCCTTGCTTCTCTCCAAACCAGGATATCACAGAATCACAGAATCACAGAATCACAGAATTTCTAGGTTGGAAGAGAACTCAAGATCATCGAGTCCAACCTCTGATCTAACACTAACAGTCCCCACTAAACCATATCCCTAAGCTCTACATCTAAACATCTTTTGAAGACTTCCAGGGATGGTGACTCCACCACTTCCTTGGGCAGCCTGTTCCAATGCCTCACAACCCTTTCGGTAAAGAAGTTCTTCCTAACATCTAACCTAAAACTCCCCTGGCTCAACTTAAGCCCATTCCCCCTCGTCCTGTCACCAGGCACGTGGGAGAACAGACCAACCCCCACCTCGCTACAGCCTCCCTTGAGGTACCTATAGAGAGCGATAAGGTCGCCCCTGAGCCTCCTCTTCTCCAGGCTGAACAAGCCCAGCTCCCTCAGCCACTCCTCGTAGGACTTGTTCTCCAGGCCCCTCACCAGCTTCGTCGCCCTTCTCTGCACCCGCTCAAGCACCTCGATGTCCTTCTTGTAGTGAGGGGCCCAAAACTGAACACAGTACTCGAGGTGCGGCCTCACCAGAGCCGAGTACAGGGGGATGATCACCTCCCTAGCCCTGCTGGTCACACTGTTTCTGATACAAGCCAGGATGCCATTGGCCTTCTTGGCCACCTGAGCACACTGCTGGCTCATATTCAGCCGACTATCCACCATCACTCCCAGGTCCTTCTCTGCCTGGCAGCTCTCCAACCATTCCTCTCCCAGCCTGTAGCTCTGCTTGGGGTTATTGCGCCCCAGGTGCAGGACCCGGCACTTGGCCTTGTTGAACTTCATGCAGTTGACCTCAGCCCATCGGTGCAGCCTATCCAGATCCTCCTGCAGAGCTTTCCTACCCTCGAGCAGATCGACACACGCACCTAACTTGGTGTCATCTGCAAACTTACTGAGGGTGCACTCATTGCCCTCGTCCAGATCATCGATGAGGATATTAAAGAGGACCGGCCCCAGCACCGAGCCCTGGGGGACGCCACTAGTGACTGGCCTCCAACTGGACTTGGCTCCATTCACCACGACTCTTTGTGCCCGGCTATCCAGCCAGTTTCTAACCCAACGAAGCGTGCGCCAGTCCAAGCCAAGAGCAGCCAGTTTCTTGAGGAGAATGCTGTGGGAGACGGTGTCAAAAGCCTTGCTGAAGTCAAGGTAGACCACATCCACAGCCTTTCCCTCATCCACCCAGCGCGTCACTTTGTCATAGAAGGAGATCAGGTTCGTCAAGCAGGACCTGCCTTTCATAAACCCATGCTGACTAGGCCTGATCGCCTGCTTGCCCTACAAGTGCTGCATGATGACTCTCAGGAGGATCTGTTCCATGAGCTTCCCTGGCACTGAGGTCAAACTGACAGGCCTGTAGTTTCCTGGGTCTGCCCTCCGGCCCTTCTTGTAGATGGGCGTCACATTTGCTAGCCGCCAGTCCACTGGGACCTCCCCCGATCGCCAGGACTGCTGATAAATGATGGATAGTGGCTTACCCAGCTCCTCTGCCAGTTCTCTCAGTACCCTTGGCTGGATCCCATCCGGCCCCATCGACTTGTGCACATCCAAGTGCCGTAGCAGGTCACCAACCAGTTCTTCATGGATAGTGAGGGCCACATCCTGCTCCCCACCCCCTTCCACCAGCTCAGGGTACTGAGTATCCAGAGAACAACCGGTATTGCCGCTAAAGACTGAGGCGAAGAAGGCATTGAGCACCTCCGCCTTTTCCTCATCTCTTGTAACTAGGTTTCCCCCCGCATCCAGTAAAGGATGGAGATTCTCCTTAGTCCTCCTTTTTGTGTTGATGTATTTATAGAAACGTTTTTTGTTATCTTTAACAGCAGTAGCCAGATTGAGCTCCAGATGAGCTTTGGCCTTCCTAATTTTGTCCCTGCACAGCCTCGCTACATCCTTAAAGTCCTCCCTAGTGGCCTGCCCACTTTTCCAAAGATTATAAACCCTCTTTTTTCTCCTAAGCTCAAGCCACAATTCTCTGTTCAGCCAGGCTGGTCTTCTTCCCCGCCAGCTCGTCTTTGGGCACGTGGGGACAGACCGTTTTGCGCCATTAAGATTTCCCTCTTGAAGAGCGCCCAGCCTTCCTGGACTCCTCTGCCCTTCAGAACCGCCTCCCAAGGGACTCCACCAACTAGTGTCCTGAGCAGCTCAAAGTCAGCCCTCCGAAAGTCCAATACAGCGGTTTTACTGGTCCCCTTCCTGGCCTCGCCTAGAATAGTGAACTCCACCATTTCGTGGTCACTCTGCCCAAGACAGCTCCCGACAATCACATCCTCCACCAGTCCTTCTCTGTTTGTGAAGAGAAGGTCTAGCGGGGCACCACCCCTGGTAGGTTCACTAACCAGCTGCGTCAGGAAGCTATCTTCCATGCTCTCCAGAAACCTCCTAGACTGCTTTCTCAGGGCTGTGTTGTGCTTCCAGGACATGTCAGGGAAGTTGAAGTCCCCCACGAGTACAAGAGCTGACGATTTCGCAACTTCTGTCAGTTGCCTGTAGAACTCCTCATCCGTCTCCTCATCCTGGTTCGGCGGTCTATAGCAGATCCCGACCAGGACACTAGCCTTGTTGTCCCTGCCGATCCTAACCCAAAGGGACTCGACCTTGTCATTCCCAGCCTCGAGTTCTACAACCTCAAAAGACTCTAATATAGAGAGCCACACCACCACCCCTTCTGTGCTGCCTGTCCCTTCCAAAGAGCTTATAGCCAGGAATTGCAGTACTCCAGTCATGAGACTGGTCCCACCACGTCTCCGTGATGGCAACCAAGTCGTAGCCTGCCTGCTGCACGATGGCTTCCAGCTCCTCCTGTTTGTTACCCATGCTGCGTGCATTGATGTAGATGCACTTCAGCTGGGCCATTGCCTTATCCTCCGGCCTTGCCATTGTTCCCCCTGGCACAGCCCCAACAATCTTAGCTTCAGCCCCATCCCCCTTCCTACCTAGTTTAAAGCCCTCTCAATGAGCCCTGCCAGCTCCTGGCCCAGGATCCTTTTTCCCCTAAAAGATAGGGACCCGTCTGCGGCCATCAGGCCAGGTGCTGAGTAAAGTGCCCCATGATCAAAAAACCCAAGATTTCTGCGTTGGCACCAGCCCCGGAGCCACGTGTTTAACAGGTGGGCTTTCCGTGTCCTCTCTGTACCCCTCCCTGCCACCGCAGGGATGGATGAAAACACCACCTGCACTCCCACTCCATCCACTAACCGACCCAGTCCCCTAAAGTCTCTTTTGATAGCCTTGAGGCTTCTCTCTTCGATGTTGTCACTGCCCGCCTGGACTATCAAAAGAGGGTAATAGTCAGAGGGGCGTACCAGGTTGGGAAGCTTCCTGGCAACGTCCCTGACCCTGACCCCAGGGAGGCAGCAGACTTCCCTACGAGTAGGGTCAGGCCAACAAATCAGCCCTCTGTTCCCCTAAGAATCGAGTCTCCAACAACAATAACCCTTCTGTCTTTCTTGGTGGAGGCAGTCCTGAGGCGTGGAGTTGACCTCCTCACCCTAGGCATCCTCCTGGGAGCACTTGCTACCTCTTCCTCAGCAACTGGTCTGTCGAGCTCCAGGGCCTCAAACCTGTTGTATAAGGGCACCTGGGAATGCGGGGCTGGAAGGGGAGGGCGTCACCTGCGATGTCGAGCAGGGACCTGTTTCCATTCCTCCTCAGCTCCCAGATCCCCTCCCTCTGCCCAACGGCTACAGGGCAGGGGGTCCACCCCCATTTGAGGAGTCTCACCTCGGTACCTCCCCTTGAGGCCCTGCAGGGAGTTACTCCAGAAGTCTATCTCTCGCTCACACTCCCTGATGGCAGATTTAAAAAAAGAAACAAAAAACAAACAAACAAAAAAACATCACAGCTGCTGCTGTGCCTGCTCTCTTCCTACTTTCTTGTGCTTTGCCCCTCCCCTTTACCACTTGATTGGGTTTGGGTGCTGGGCGGGGCCAAAAGGTATATGAGCCCCAGGCATGGCAGTAGAGAGCTCATTCTGCCTGGGCTGCTCCTTGGAGTAAGTGCTTTGTTTTTCCTTCAGTCAGTTGCAGGGTTGTTTAGGCAGGCTGGAGTCTATGGATTTCTGGATTTTAAGTGTTTGGAATTCACTTAATAGAGGAATATTAAGTAGAGGCTGCTGGCTCACTGTTTTTTGGGGTGGGGGGATACTCTTCTGTTTTTGATCTATATGTTAATCTCTAGATGTATACACCCACATGTGTAACTCTCCAGAGGACTAAAACCAGCTTGATTGCATGGTACAAGAGGCTCAACCACGTAGGTGCAGTATTACCAAGAGACTGAGCAGGATCACCTTTTTCATCTGCAAAGGGTAATTCTGTGGCTACCTCTGTTGGAGCTGCTGTGCATTCATGGCCTTTTGGCATTTGTTGACTTTAGGGTGTTTGTTTATTTATTTTTTCTTCTACCTCTGGTCTCTGTGTTTGAGTTTTCTGTAAGGAGCTATACTGTTTGCATGTACATCGTGGATATGACCTTCTCTCTTTGTTTCTTGTAGCTCAGGGCATAGGCACGGAAACGTGAATGAGGCATGATGGTGAGTGGATGTCAGTGGGGACTCTGAGTTTTTTGGTGGACTGTGTTAGTCTGCTTCTAGAAACACCCCAGTTCTCTTGTCTGCACTCTGCATTCTGTTGTGCTAAGTCATATAAATAAGTAAAGAAACCACAGCTACTACTCCCCCTCTTTCTGTTTTTTTTTTTTTTTGTATTTTCCCAGGTGATTGGCTTCAGGTTCCAGGTGGGACCTAATGGTAACTGAGTTGCAGGTATGCCATCAGAGAGCTCCTTCTGCCTGGGCTGCTCTTTGGGGTAAGTGCTTTGTTTTTCCTTCAGTCAGTTGCAGGGTTCTTTAGGTGGGTCAGAGTCTATGGACTGATGCATTTTCAAGTAGAAACGGGTACGCATGTCTTTTTTGGGTGGCAACTGGCAGGATCTGTCACAGTAAAGCAACCTAGTAGTAGGTGCTTCTATTGCATGCAGCTCTTCCTCAGGTGAGTAATTGTTATAGCAGTGTTACAGATAGTATGGTGATGTTACTTTGTGTGTTTGCTCTGTGGTTCTGGGTCCCTTATGATTTTGGCAGAATTACGGGGCTTTCTGTGAGTCTTTGCCTATATGTCAAATCTTACCAAAGCCACAACGTTGGTGGAAAAGTGATGGAGCATGGTTTAGGAGAAATGTGTCATGGAGGCTCCCTGTGTGAGCATGTATATGAAAAAGGCAGCAGTGGGCATGTAAAGGGTAGTCTGTTTCAGGTTTAGGGACAGTTTGTTATATTTTTGGATCTTTTGCTTGTGGGTTTACTTGTGGGTTGAGTCTTTAGATCTTGTAGCCTTCTAGGCTTTAGTGCTTGGAATTCACATATTCGATGCTCTTTTATGAGGGGTTGTCAGGTACGTTGTTTTTCGGAAACCGTGGGGTACAGTTTCTTGACCGCGTAAGTGCAGTAGTGCCTAGAGAGTGAGCGGGCACGTTGCGGCGCGGCGCCGCCCGGGCACGTTGCGGCGCGGCGCCGCCCGGGCACGTTGCGGCGCGGCGCCGCCCGGGCACGTTGCGGCGCGGCGCCGCCCGGGCACGTTGCGGCGCGGCGCCGCCCGGGCACGTTGCGGCGCGGCGCCGCCCGGGCACGTTGCGGCGCGGCGCCGCCCGGGCACGTTGCGGCGCGGCGCCGCCCGGGCACGTTGCGGCGCGGCGCCGCCCGGGCACGTTGCGGCGCGGCGCCGCCCGGGCACGTTGCGGCGCGGCGCCGCCCGGGCACGTTGCGGCGCGGCGCCGCCCGGGCACGTTGCGGCGCGGCGCCGCCCGGGCACGTTGCGGCGCGGCGCCGCCCGGGCACGTTGCGGCGCGGCGCCGCCCGGGCACGTTGCGGCGCGGCGCCGCCCGGGCACGTTGCGGCGCGGCGCCGCCCGGGCACGTTGCGGCGCGGCGCCGCCCGGGCACGTTGCGGCGCGGCGCCGCCCGGGCACGTTGCGGCGCGGCGCCGCCCGGGCACGTTGCGGCGCGGCGCCGCCCGGGCACGTTGCGGCGCGGCGCCGCCCGGGCACGTTGCGGCGCGGCGCCGCCCGGGCACGTTGCGGCGCGGCGCCGCCCGGGCACGTTGCGGCGCGGCGCCGCCCGGGCACGTTGCGGCGCGGCGCCGCCCGGGCACGTTGCGGCGCGGCGCCGCCCGGGCACGTTGCGGCGCGGCGCCGCCCGGGCACGTTGCGGCGCGGCGCCGCCCGGGCACGTTGCGGCGCGGCGCCGCCCGGGCACGTTGCGGCGCGGCGCCGCCCGGGCACGTTGCGGCGCGGCGCCGCCCGGGCACGTTGCGGCGCGGCGCCGCCCGGGCACGTTGCGGCGCGGCGCCGCCCGGGCACGTTGCGGCGCGGCGCCGCCCGGGCACGTTGCGGCGCGGCGCCGCCCGGGCACGTTGCGGCGCGGCGCCGCCCGGGCACGTTGCGGCGCGGCGCCGCCCGGGCACGTTGCGGCGCGGCGCCGCCCGGGCACGTTGCGGCGCGGCGCCGCCCGGGCACGTTGCGGCGCGGCGCCGCCCGGGCACGTTGCGGCGCGGCGCCGCCCGGGCACGTTGCGGCGCGGCGCCGCCCGGGCACGTTGCGGCGCGGCGCCGCCCGGGCACGTTGCGGCGCGGCGCCGCCCGGGCACGTTGCGGCGCGGCGCCGCCCGGGCACGTTGCGGCGCGGCGCCGCCCGGGCACGTTGCGGCGCGGCGCCGCCCGGGCACGTTGCGGCGCGGCGCCGCCCGGGCACGTTGCGGCGCGGCGCCGCCCGGGCACGTTGCGGCGCGGCGCCGCCCGGGCACGTTGCGGCGCGGCGCCGCCCGGGCACGTTGCGGCGCGGCGCCGCCCGGGCACGTTGCGGCGCGGCGCCGCCCGGGCACGTTGCGGCGCGGCGCCGCCCGGGCACGTTGCGGCGCGGCGCCGCCCGGGCACGTTGCGGCGCGGCGCCGCCCGGGCACGTTGCGGCGCGGCGCCGCCCGGGCACGTTGCGGCGCGGCGCCGCCCGGGCACGTTGCGGCGCGGCGCCGCCCGGGCACGTTGCGGCGCGGCGCCGCCCGGGCACGTTGCGGCGCGGCGCCGCCCGGGCACGTTGCGGCGCGGCGCCGCCCGGGCACGTTGCGGCGCGGCGCCGCCCGGGCACGTTGCGGCGCGGCGCCGCCCGGGCACGTTGCGGCGCGGCGCCGCCCGGGCACGTTGCGGCGCGGCGCCGCCCGGGCACGTTGCGGCGCGGCGCCGCCCGGGCACGTTGCGGCGCGGCGCCGCCCGGGCACGTTGCGGCGCGGCGCCGCCCGGGCACGTTGCGGCGCGGCGCCGCCCGGGCACGTTGCGGCGCGGCGCCGCCCGGGCACGTTGCGGCGCGGCGCCGCCCGGGCACGTTGCGGCGCGGCGCCGCCCGGGCACGTTGCGGCGCGGCGCCGCCCGGGCACGTTGCGGCGCGGCGCCGCCCGGGCACGTTGCGGCGCGGCGCCGCCCGGGCACGTTGCGGCGCGGCGCCGCCCGGGCACGTTGCGGCGCGGCGCCGCCCGGGCACGTTGCGGCGCGGCGCCGCCCGGGCACGTTGCGGCGCGGCGCCGCCCGGGCACGTTGCGGCGCGGCGCCGCCCGGGCACGTTGCGGCGCGGCGCCGCCCGGGCACGTTGCGGCGCGGCGCCGCCCGGGCACGTTGCGGCGCGGCGCCGCCCGGGCACGTTGCGGCGCGGCGCCGCCCGGGCACGTTGCGGCGCGGCGCCGCCCGGGCACGTTGCGGCGCGGCGCCGCCCGGGCACGTTGCGGCGCGGCGCCGCCCGGGCACGTTGCGGCGCGGCGCCGCCCGGGCACGTTGCGGCGCGGCGCCGCCCGGGCACGTTGCGGCGCGGCGCCGCCCGGGCACGTTGCGGCGCGGCGCCGCCCGGGCACGTTGCGGCGCGGCGCCGCCCGGGCACGTTGCGGCGCGGCGCCGCCCGGGCACGTTGCGGCGCGGCGCCGCCCGGGCACGTTGCGGCGCGGCGCCGCCCGGGCACGTTGCGGCGCGGCGCCGCCCGGGCACGTTGCGGCGCGGCGCCGCCCGGGCACGTTGCGGCGCGGCGCCGCCCGGGCACGTTGCGGCGCGGCGCCGCCCGGGCACGTTGCGGCGCGGCGCCGCCCGGGCACGTTGCGGCGCGGCGCCGCCCGGGCACGTTGCGGCGCGGCGCCGCCCGGGCACGTTGCGGCGCGGCGCCGCCCGGGCACGTTGCGGCGCGGCGCCGCCCGGGCACGTTGCGGCGCGGCGCCGCCCGGGCACGTTGCGGCGCGGCGCCGCCCGGGCACGTTGCGGCGCGGCGCCGCCCGGGCACGTTGCGGCGCGGCGCCGCCCGGGCACGTTGCGGCGCGGCGCCGCCCGGGCACGTTGCGGCGCGGCGCCGCCCGGGCACGTTGCGGCGCGGCGCCGCCCGGGCACGTTGCGGCGCGGCGCCGCCCGGGCACGTTGCGGCGCGGCGCCGCCCGGGCACGTTGCGGCGCGGCGCCGCCCGGGCACGTTGCGGCGCGGCGCCGCCCGGGCACGTTGCTCAGGTGGAGCTGCTGAGCAGGTGAGGTAAAGGAGCTGGGAACGGAGAGGTATTGCACAACTGTATGTTCCATCAGTAGTAGTCACCGTTGTGGAGTAGGTGGGTATTAGGGCTGGCATGCTAGTGAATGCTGGTTCTCTGCGTTTACAGATGGGGATGAGCCTGTTTGAACTAATTCCAGTTGAGAAAGTTTCAGTTACTAGCTTGGTGATATTGTAAATCCCTTATTAAAACCTGCAGAAAAAGCAAAAGGGGATTCGTGCTTCTAGAATCACCAGAGATATCTTGTCTGCTCTCTGCATGCTTTTGAGGTAAAGTTTATTTTAAAAAAGAAATTAAAAAAAACAACAGTTGCTTTTCTTGCTCTCTTCCTACTTTGTTGTGCTTTGCCCCTCCCCTTTCCCAGATGGTTTGGTTTGGGTGCTGGGCGGGGCCAAAAGGTATATGAGCCCCAGGCATGGCATCAGAGAGCTCCCTCTGCCTGGGCTGCTCTTTGGGGTCAGTGCTTTGTTTTTCCTGCAGTCAGTTGCAGGGTTCTTTAGGCAGGTTGGAGTCTATGAATTCCTGGATTTCTAAGTGGTTGGAATTCTAGATTTCTAAGTGCTTGAAATAGAGAGATATTTAGTAGAGGCTGCTGGCTCACTTTTTTTTTGGGATGGTGGCATATGCTCCTGTTTTTGAGCTATATTTTAATCTCTAGAGGTATAAAACCACTTGTTTTAGTCCTCTGGAGAGTTACACCCGCTTGATTGCATACTACATATGGCTTGACAGTGTAGATGCAGCATTACCAAGAGATTGAGCACAGTTGTATCAGAGTCACCTTTTTCATCCGCAAAGGGTAAGTCTGTGATTACCCCTGCCAGGGCTGCTGTGTGTGCATGTCTTTTTGGCATGTGTGTGTGCATGTCTTTTTGGTGTGTTGTGTGGCCCAGGCAGAGTTTGCAGTGGCGCTGTGAGCGAAGAATCTCAGTTAGAGCTGGTGAGCAGCTGAAGTAACAGAGCTGGGAAGAGAGAGGTATTGCAGCAGGTACGCCGTGGCTATGAGGTGCCTCAGAGTGTGCTTTTCTCTTGTCTTTGCAGGTGCTTTGTGCAGTCGTGGACAGGGAAGGGAAATCTTCATGTTACGAAGCTCTGAGGGAAGGTGAGTGTTGTCAGCCTGGTCATCCCTTATCCGAAGCGAAGGAAAGATTGTTTGGTGTTTGATTGCTTTGGCGTATAATCTGTTCTGCAGCTAGATGTTTCTTTCTACGTAAAAAAATGTTTGAGCTATTTCCAGTTAAGCAAGTTCCATTTACTTGCTGGGGGCGGTATTGTCCTTTTAATATTCAAAGCTGCACCAAAAGCATGGGGATTATTCCTTCTAGAAACACCCCAGTTCTCTTGTCTGCAGTCTGCATGCTGTTGAGCTAAAGCAGATTTCAAAAAAAAAAAAAAAAGAAAAACACACACACAAACAACAACAAAAAACACCATTGGGTGACTTCTTGTGAACGCAGTGATCATTTAATCCCTTTGTTTTCCCAGTTGGTGTGGATGATACTGGCTGCACTGTTGGAGTTTGGATTTGGAGAGGAACACATGAGCACAATCGTATGTAACATCAGAAGTAGTCAGCATTGTGGAGAAGGTGGGCATCATGGCCGGAGTGCTAGTGAATGCTGGTAGTCTGTTTTTGCAGCTGATGATGAGCCTGGCACTTGACTAAGATGACAATCGGTGCCTGTGCGCTTCTTGAGGCGGAGGAACTTTACCATCCAGCAACCTGAGAGCTAAGTTGGGGGGCACCTGGTATTTGCATATCTGGGGTGGCTAATGGGAGCTGGGAGTCAGAGCAGCGTGGAGCCAGCTGGCTGAATAGACTTGGTGCCACTGTGAGGGTAGTTCAGGCTGGGTCACGTTCAGGCTGCTTGTGGCTGGGTCACCAGGCTAATAGAAGCAGCGGGATTATTTTGTAGGTTGAGTGCGTGTGCCAGGCATGACAGTTTCCTTCTGTTCGTCTGTCCTGTAGTGTTGCTTCTGCGATGTCTGTTCTGTGCTTCTTGGGTCTTGATATCCTCCTAGCTTTTTACACTGGACTGACCAGACAGGGGACTTGGTAGCGGTGCTGAAGGGCCTCAATGCTTGTTTTGTCATCATGACTCTGATCTGAGCACTTCTTGTCTTGCAGTTGCTGCTTGAAGTGCAGATCTGTTTCAGGTCTTGTGCATCGTATTCAGTTTGAGATCACATCTGTTTCCATCCTCACTCTTGCAGAAATCATCTGGGCTGCATCAGGAGCTCTTGCTTTGGAATTGATTTCCTAAGCGTCTTCTTAAGGGGTTTTCACTCCCCATCCTTCTGGTCTCTTGTCTTGAAGGCAGGCTTTTTAGGCCTCCATCATCCCAGTTCTGGCAGTTGCTTCCAGTCGCATGTTGTGACATTTGAGTCTCTGCTAGGGTCTGCTGCAGAGCACCTGTTCTGACTTGCTGTTGCCACAGGGCTTCCCTCGGGGGGGTTGCTTCTTCTTGTGCCTTGTGTTGTGTGTTTTGTTTGTAGTGTTTGTGGCGTGCCTGTGTGTATGTGTTTGGTCTGGAACTGTCCTGCCTGGCAGTTAGTGATGATAGCTAATGTCCATGGGTGTACTAATACATTGTCCGGACTGTTTTGGCAAAGACATCCGGTCTGCCTCTGGGCATGTACTGAAGGGCAGCTGGCACAGTCATCTCTGTGGTGTTTGGCAGATTTGGGGGGGAGGAGAGTAGAGCTGCTTGCGAGCAGCTGCTCGCATAGCGCTTGAATGGTGTGCTTGAGGAGGTCTGTCGAATCTTGAAAGCTTACAGATATGGGGTTTTGAAATTCTTATTCTTATTTCTTTCCTGTCCCCAGTAGAGTGTAAAGCTTTGGAGGAACCTGTCACAGGAAAGAGCTCCTTCTGGAACTGTCCAGCACTTGGTAGGCAACTCAGTGACTGGCTTGATCCCCTTTCCAGGTGCTGAGGCAAGGGGGCTGCTGTTTTGAAACGATAATATTGTAAATGGGGTTCCTTTGTGTTGTTGAGGGATGGGTGCTAATGCTGGCAGCTGAATGATTATCTTGTGACTGTGTTTTCCTTTGTTCAGGCTGAAACTCAGTATGTAGTCCAGGACGTCATGACCCGAGGTGCCTCTGGAGTGAGTGGTGCGTGATGAGCAGAGGTAGCTGTTATTTTTGGGGTGCGGTTGTCACTGCAGTTATTTTCTTACATCCAATCGAGTAAAATTCCAGTTTCTCTTTTAGAGGTGCTATAAGTGGGTAAAGAGAACAGATGGAAGCATGTGCCATGTGGGGCAGGCAAGCGGCAGAGGTACAGGAGGGGATGAGAGTAACTGTCCTGAGGGTGCTGTGGCTTTTGCTGCTGCGATTGCTTTCTCTCCTGTTTATGAGGTGCCACAGACAAGGTGGGCTGAGATAGCCTTTAGAGTAGGAGGAAAGCAGGTCACTGGAATGCTGCGTGGTTCCTGAGAAAGGTGTTGTGTAGGGAAAAAGGTTGTCTGGTGTGGCAGTTCCTGATGTCGGTCGTCTTTGGTAGGCAAAGAGGTGCCCGAAGCCCTGTCCTGTGTAGCCTGAGCACGCCTCGCTGAGGATGAAGCCTGCTTTCCAGCAGTTTGCAAAACTGTTGAGGCTGAAATGCTGCATCTGTGTTTGGGTTGGGGTTGCACCTTGGTGAGTGTAGCGATGGGTTTTAAGATGGTGCAGTGGAGGGCCTGGCCCCAGTGTCCTGTAGCGTGTTTTGACCCATCAGCATAGCCTTTGGTTTTCAGATAGCCTACTGAAGTAAGTGATTTTTCCTGTGAATGGAATGGAATTGATTTTGTTGGTGTATAATCTGTTCTGCTCCTAGAGTTTTCTTTAAATGTAAATAAAAGTTTGAGCTAATTCCAGCTGAAAAAGCTTCAGTTACTTGCTTGGTGGTATTGTCCTTTTAATATTAAAAGCTGTAGTAAAAGCATGGGGATTGTTGCTTCTAGAAACACCCCAGTTGTCTTGTCTGCAGTCTGCATGCTGTTGAGCTAAGCCTTATAAATAAGTAAATAAACCACAGCTGCTGCTCCTCCTCTTTCTACTTTCTTGTGCTTTGCCCCTCCCCTTTCCCAGGTGATTCCTTCAGTCAGTTGCAGGGTTCTTTAGGCAGGCTGGAGTCTATGGATTTCTGGATTTCTAAGTGCTTGGAATTCACTTAATAGAGGGATATTTAGTAGAGGCTGCTGGCTCACTGTTTTTTGGGATGGTGGCATACGCTCCTGTGTTTGAGCTATTTTTTAATCTCTAGATGAACCAACCCACTTGTGTAACTCTCCAAAGGACTAAAACCAGCTTGATTACATGCTACAAGGGGCTTGACCACATTGGTACAGTATTACCAAGAGACTGAGCAGGGTCACCTTCTTCATCTGCAAAGTGTAAGTTTGTGATTACCCCTGTTGGAGCTGCTATGCATTCATGGCCATTTGGCATTTGTGGACTGCAGGGTGGATTTTTTATTTGTCTAGCTCTGGTCTCTGTGTTTGAGTTCTTATCAAGGAGCTGTACTGTTTGTGTGTCCATCGTAGATGTGACCTTCTCTCTCTATTTTTTGTAGCCCAGGGCATAGGCACGGAAACTTGAACGAAGCATGAGAGTGAGTGGACAGCAGTGGGGTCCCCGAGTTGTTCGGTGGACTGTGTTAGTCTGCTTCACCTGTCAGGCCGGCTTTGCAAGCGCCTTGCGACAGCAGCATACGTCTCCTGCCACATTTCTGAGACCTGCCAGACATCAGCAGTTCCAGTTCCTGAAATGCTGGAGCTGCTC
Source organism: Aythya ferina (assembly GCF_964211825.1). Classification (NCBI taxonomy): domain Eukaryota; kingdom Metazoa; phylum Chordata; class Aves; order Anseriformes; family Anatidae; genus Aythya; species Aythya ferina. The sequence goes on from NW_028181371.1 coordinate 96,841, forward strand.
GGGGCACAAGAGGAGCAGGGAGCATGATGCATCTCCTTGAGATGTTAGGTGAGCGAAGCGGTCGTACTGGGTTGGGGTACGTGGCTTTTGGGCTTCTTGGCTGTTGCAGTAGGGGAGGAAGGAAGAGGAGTGGGTATAGACTGTTTTGTGGATTGTCACGTTTGTCTGTTCTTTCTCCTTGGTCTAAGCCCTATGACTTTGGCTCGGCACACTGAATGGAAGTGCTAAGTCTGGATCGGGAAGGTGAGTGGAGAAAAGGTGGAAAACAGGTATTGTTTTTGGTGTTGTAGTCTATTGGTGCGCCTCTGGGTGACTCCTCTTTTGCAGGGACGAAGAAGGTACTGGGAACATCCTAGCTGGCCTTTGTGGTCCATGTTGACGGTGGATTCTGAGCCCTGAGAATTAAGTCCAGGGGCAAATATTGTATGTTGGGGAGTGGTTGGCAGAGGGAGGCGGGGAGTTTTCTAGAGGGTATCTATCTGGTTTCAGAAGCGGAGCAGGTCAGTTGACTACGACTGTTTCTGAGGAGGTTGTTTTACTGGAAGAAATTTGGCTGGTGTGCTGGTGCCTGATAGCACTTTATTTCTGCAGGTGAAGAAGAGCCTGGTGCCTGAGGCAGTGTCCTGGCTAGCGTTTGTGTTCCTTGGTGAAGATGGAACCTGCCTCCCAGCATTCCCAAGCTAAGTTGGGGGGCAAGTGCTATGTTTGAGTTGGGGTTGTGAATGCACCCATAGGGCGAGGGTCTGTGCTTCTAAGTCATTGCTTTGGATGGGGCCTTTCAGGATCGATCAGGTCAGGCAGAGAGATTATGTGTGGGGAGTTCTGTCACGTACAGCGTGAACACATGCCAGGCAGGGCAGTCCCAGTTTGTCATCTGTGTTCTGTGTTGTCTGTGCTGTACTGTGCTGTTGCTCTTGGTGCTTGGCAGGCCCTGGGGAAGCCATCCTGAGGGTACTGAACACTTATCAGCATTATTCTGATGATGTCGTTCAATTGGGAGCTGAGCACCTCTCATCTTGCAGTGGGAGCTTAAAGGAATCACTTCTGTGTGTGTAATACTTTTTTGTATCAAACGTTTCTTGATATGATCAACATATGTTACATGCTCCTCAGGTCTTGATATCCGCATTTCCTTCTTCCACTGGACAGATTAGACGGGCAACTTGGTAGCCACACCAAAGTTCCTAAATGCTTGTTTCATCATCGTAGGGCTGATGCGAGCACTTGTCTTGCAGTCGCTGCTTGAAGTGCAGATATGTTTCAGGTCTTGTGCATTGTATTCTGTTTGAGATCACATCTATTTCCATCCTCACTCTTGAAGAAGTCATCTGGGCCGCATCAGGAGCTCTTGCTTTGGAATTGATTTCCTAAGTGTCTTCTTCAGGGGTTTTCACTCCCCATCCTTCTGGTCTCTTGTCTTGAAGGCAGGCTTTTTAGGCCTCCATCATCCCAGTTCTGGTAGTTGCTTCCAGTCTCCTGTCATGATATTTGAGTCTCTCCTTGGGTCTGCTACAGAGCACCTGTTCTGACTTGCTGTTGCCATAGGGCTTCCCTCGGGGGGGTCACTTTTTCTTGTGCATTGTGTTGTGTGTTTTGTTTGTAGTGTTTTTGGCATGCCTGTGTGTATGTGTTTGGTCTGGAGCTGTCCTGTCCTGGCAGTTAGTGATTAACGTGGTAGTGCATCGGTGTACTAATACATTGTCCGGACTGTTTTGGCAAAGACATCCGGTCTGACACTGGGCTACTGAAGGGCAGCTGGCACAATATATCTGTTTGTGAGTAACTGCCCGCGTACCTCTCTTTGTTTAGTAAATTGTAAACTGTAATTGCAATCGAATTTGGGACCCAGTTGTGTATGACAACTGGGGGATCGTCCGGGAGGGCTTTGGTTCCTGAATTCTTACTTGATCTAGGAGAGGTGCCCCACCATGTGGTGGCTGCTGTTCGAGTCGGGTCGGGACTAATGGCATCTTGAACCTGAATAAAGGTAAGCAAAGGTTGTGATTTTTCTTCAGCTCCCTTGCTGGTTGCAGCACTCTATTTTGCCTGTAATTCTGCGTGTGAAGATCCAAATGAAGACAACGTAGTCGTAAGCGTTTAAAGCATATACTGTTCTGTTGGGTGGGATTTGGTTGCCTGTGTAAGAGTGTGACTGAGATGGAATTTAGTTCCAAAGCGATTGTGGAGGTCTTCTAACCGCGGTTCCAATCTCCCGCGAGGGACTTGGCTGGTGAAGGACCGAAGCGATTCCTATAGGATTTGTGGGTGCTTGATAGATCTTAAACCCTCTGTAAGACACTCTTACTAATGTAACCAAGGGCTGTGGGAATTGCCACAGTAAAATTCCTAGATGGGTCAGACAAAATCAAAGACCAGGGACCAGAAGAAAGGGAGCAAATTACCAGACATACCACCAGAAAGTCCATTAGGAATAACGGTTAGAAATTGGAACGATAGAGGCCCCAGAAAAGGAAAAAGTAAATAAAAAACAGTCCAGTATTGTGTGATAGAATGGCCAAAGGAGCCTTTAAGATCACGTCTTTCGGTCTGTTTTTCGATCCTTTGAAGACTGGATTTGTCACGCCTGAAATACACATGTTAATTCGAAGGAACCTTTTTGCCAGGAAGAAAGCGATTATGCAGGATTATGGATCAGGAGGACTTCATGTCCTTTTCCAGCCTCAATATTTACACTAAAAGCAGATAAGAAATTTGAAGAAGAAGAACAGGAAAAAGAAAAAGATAATAAACGGGAGCCGTTGGATAACCTACCATCTCCATATCCTAACAATCCACCTCTGGTGGCTGTGGTATCTCTAGCAGTACCACCGTTGCCCCTGCTTCCACCACCATCAGCACCAGAATGAGACCGACCTCCGGCTGCATGCATGAGAAGTAGGACTGCCATATCTGAGAGAGCTCCTCTATATCCCTTAAGGGAGGTAACTGGTGTATAACTGGGTTGGAGTTTTAACAGTTAGGGTTTTAAGGGTTTCAGGGTTATCGTGTTAGGGTTTTAGAGTTTTTTGGGTTGTAGTGTTGATAGGCTTTTTAGTGTTAGGGTCCTAGGGTTTTATTTTTGGTCAGTTATTCAGGGTTTTAAGATTTTTTTTTTTTTTTTCAGGTTAGGTTCTCCAGGGTTAGGGTTTTGAGTGTCCTAATTTTTTGGGTTAGGGTTTTGAGCATCCTACTGATTTGGGTTGGCTTTGGGTTTTGAGTGTCTTAATTTTGGGGTTAGGGCTTCAAGCGTTCTAATTTTGTTGTTTAGGGCTTTGAGAATCCTAATGTTTTGGGTTTAGGTTTTGAGCGTCTTAAGTGTTTGGGTTTGGGCTTTTAGGCATAGGACTTCAGGGGTTTAGTGTGGTAAATAGTTTGGGTTATGCCTGTAGGGGTTTCGAGGATTTTTAGTGTTAGGGCTTGTGGCTTTTTTGAAAGGCCGGTAAGTGCTTGGGTTACAGTGAGTGCTGGTAAAAGGTATTTCTCGAACACTCGGCCTGTGATTGGTCAGGCCAGCTGCCTGGGGAATGCTGGTAGGCGTAGTTTTCCGGCACTGGGTATCCGGGAGGCCATGTTTGGTGCCCATAGCATGCCGGGAGATGTAGTTCTAGGAAACTGGGGTTAGGGGTTGGGGTTGGGGTTAGGGTTAGATCCGGGTTAGGGTTGGGGTCAGGGGTGCAGGGCTCTGTGCAGCAGTTATTTTTCATTCTAAATCAGGGGAGTCGGTCAGGATGGCCTCATCCTTCAGCATCCTACTATCAGTTAACCGTTTTTCAGCCTTCTGCTGGAGTACTCCCCTAACATTATGTGGAGTATATATCTTCAGAGGTGCCCTACAAGTGACTTTTCTAGCTTCCTCAATCAGTAAGGCAGTAGCCACATTTGCCTGGAAGCACACTGGCCACCCCCTCCTCACAGGGTCTAATAGTTTGGAACAATATCCCACAGGTTTCTTGATTCCTGCCCATTCTTGACTTAGCTGTAATTGCAACTAACATATGCAGTTTGGTTAGAAACATTTACAAATAAATAAAAGGGTCTTTGTAAATCTGGGAGGCTCAGCACTGGAGCTTCTATTAACGTTTTCTTCATCAACCTCAACTTTTCCTCATCTTCCTCGTTCCACTTTTTTCTCCAGTCAATTTTTCATATAAAAACTTTGCCTTTTCACTAAACCCTTCAATCCAGGGTCTACAATATCCCAAGAGCCCGAGCAGTTGCCTCACTTCGTTCTTCATTTTGGGTGATGATAGGGCTAAAATCCCAGATACCCTGTCAGCATCCGATTTTTTCTTTCCTTGGCTAAGCCCATGTCCTAAGTACCTTACTTCTTTTTCCACGAATTGTAATTTAGATTTTGAGCCCTTAAACCCTTTTTCCCTAAGAAATTAAGTAATTCGATAGTGGTTCTCCGTGTCTCTTTTTCAGTCTCCCCAGCTATTAATAGGTCATCCACATATTGCAACAATTTAACTTCCCCCTTTACCTCAAAAAGTTGTAATAATTTTTCTGAGGTTTGGCCAAATAACTTTGGGTATTCAGTAAATCCCTGAGGAAGTACAGTCCATCTAAGCTGTTGTCGCCTTCCTGTTTCGGGGTCTTCCCATTCAAAGGCGAAGTAATTCCAAGACCCTTCACTTAATGGGCAGGCCCAGAAAGCATCCTTCAAATCTATTACACTATACCATTTATGCAGAGGTGTTAGGTGGTTTAATAAAGTGTATGGGTTAGCTGCCACTGGAAATTTGGTTATCGTTTGCTGATTCACAGCCCTAAGATCCTGAACCAACCTGTATGATCCATCAGCCTTTTTTACTGGCAAAATGGGGGTATTATGTGGGGACATACATGGTTCCAGCATCCCCTTTTGGAGCAACCTGTCTATAACTGGTGTTATAAATGGCTAAATCCCAAAATAGGATAATAATCAACATTTACAATTTATTAAAGTAATAGAGGTAAGCAAACAGCACTGGGTGTGCCGGGAGTCTCCGCTCCACCTAGACGCACACCTGTTACATCAAGATGATGATTTTATTTTGCTCCTAGACTAATACATATTCATTACTACTTCTAAAAAAAAAAGCAGGGTTATTATAATTAGTTCCAGAATCTGAACCCCCCTACTGGAGCATGTGTATCAGTCTCTGGTGGTCCTTCTGGGGGTCTCCCATGCTGAAGGCTCATAGTCTTCCTCTCAGGCTTTTTTTCTTGTCCTTCTTCTTTGTACTTCTTGGGTGCATGTCAAAAGCTTGCACAGCGTTCCCTGCAAGCTTTGTCTTTTAGCCGTCCTTCAGCTTTTCCCTTCTCCTTCATCTCCTGGCCAGATATCAGGGGCTTGCATAGTGTCCCATGCAAAAGTCATAATAGTTAGTAGTTGTTCTGAAACCCCCGGATATCAGAGACTTCAAGGAAAAAACTTACGAATACATTTTCCTTCAAGCTCTCTATTGACAAGAATTGTTAAAACATTCCTCACAATCCCTTATCTTCTTTTTAATATCCTCAATTTGTATCTCTTTTTCAACCTTTTCCATTAATAACTGGATTTCATCAGTCCGTTCTCGGAGGGTCCAGTTCTTAAGCATCATAACTGTCATATCCCCTTCCTTTTTTAATGAAGTCATTACAAACGTACTATTTATTATCCGGCGTATCAATAATGTAAAGCAGGGTATCATACAAGGTATGAATAATAACATCATTACACCACATAAAAATAAAAATAACATCCTTTTAACCCATGGTCCACCAGGCAGCCATGAAAATAAATCCCTATCCATACCCTTCCAAGTTTGTGCTGGGACGTGGGCTCATTTCTAATTTCTTTTGTTATCTGTTTAACCACTTTCCCATTATCGTCAATTTGTAAGCAACAATTAGAATCATTTAGTTTCCCCCACACCCCCCCCTCTTCTGCTAGTAAATAGTCTAAAACCATTCTATGTGGAAAGATAGCATTCCTCATCTGGGTGGACTGATCAGCTAAAAGATCCAAAGCCGTCGCTGTTTGATTGGTTATTATTTCGAGGACAGCTTGCAACCTAATTATTCTATTCAAATTATAAATAGGTTCTCGGGCTCCAGATATTATCTCATTTGGGTTCCAGGTAGCTGGTCCATAATACTGTATGATTCTTTCAGGGGGCCATTCATTTTCTCTCCGTTGTTGAGCACTACCTCCGACTAAGGAAGCATCAATAGATCGTTTTTCTCTATTCAGATCATCATATAATTTTATTCCTAAATGATTTCCTTGTATTTGTGACAATAAAAAGAACAAGGGTCTTATGTAGCCCACGTAGCATATTCCTGACCAGTCCTTTGGTAGCCTTTTGTAGGCCTGTTTGCCCCACACCCAATAATGTCCCTTTAGAGCCCACGTCCCATTTGGAAAAGGACGGTCCCATTCTCTTTTATTCCTTGGGGTGTGAAAATACAAAGGGTTTTCGTTACCAAGTGGTCCTGTTACAATGTTTGCCCCATTAGTACTTGTATATATACACCTCCAAGCTCCCGCACTAGATTCCCACTCACAATTACAACTAAGTTCTCCTTCACGACTTGTCATACCACGAGCTGACCAGAAATGTTTAAAGAACACTTGTGTCCCGTTCTCATCTTGCCACCTCCAGCAGTAGACTCTTACCACATGCTGCTCCCTAGTGGTGTTATCACGCTGACAACTCGGGATTTGAACGTCAAATTGTCCCTTTGATTGTGCTCTTGCCATGGCTTCACATCCAGGTCCAAAAAATTTCTTATATGAGCATTTCAGCCAAGTCCCATTTTTCAGCTGGACATGTGTAGCGTTCCATTTTCCTTTACTTGATGTACAGTTTATAGGTCCACATTCAGGATCGGTACAATCATATCCGGGAGATAGAGTCCATTTACAAAAGCTTTTTCCCACCTTTACTGTTCCTGTTCTGGTTAAACAGTATATACCCTGCTCTGACAAGTGCAATTGCCATGGGCCTTCTTCCTCTTTCCAGAATTGTGTACCATTATGAACTTCACTCAAATTACTAACCCACCACTTAGGTTCAACCGGGCCAGCTACCCAGGGCCAACTTTCAGTTCCCTGTGGTCCCCCACAAACCCAGCAATTGCTAAGGTTAAAAGCCTTGGCCACTTCTTCCCCCAGAATGAACAAGTTATTCCCGTGGCTTAATTGCCCCTGTAAAAATAGTACCAGGAAGTATAACATCCTTCTGCGTCATCCAGGGGTTATCGTGGGGGTGTGAGAAATGCCTCCAATCAAGGGGTTGGGCCCACTTCCAGGATCTATTTGAGCTTGGGTTACTGTTCAGCTTTTGAGGGTGATCCAGCTCCTGGAAAACTAATTACAATAGGTTAAAAAATAATAATAATAATCGTATTTATTATATAAATATATTTTTGTTTGCTTGTTTGTTTCTTTTTCCTGGGACAACTTGGCTTTAGTGTGGGCGAAGTCCGGTTGAGGCCCTCCCACTCGGCAGTCAATACCCGTAGGGGTTGCCTCCCTTGGTAGACTATACACACTGCAGTGGAGGGTCCTGCCCCGGTCTTGCCTTCTCCCTTTCTTCCCTTCAGGCTTGTCCCCTTCTTCTGGCATTCTTAATTTATGCAGAGCCTTATTGCCAGCACATTAGTTCTTTTTTAGCTTTAATTTCAGTTCCCCAGGAGCAGACTCAACCCTCCAAGTTCGGGTATTTATTGGTCCTTTTACTCTAGATGCATGGGTCCAACCCCTTTCTGCTGTTCTCACAGCTGTTTCAGTGGTAAGTAAAACAAGGTATGGTCCCTTCCACCGGGCGTGTAATGATTCTTCCCTCCAAGTTTTTATTAAGACCTTGTCCCCTGGTTGTATTTGATGAATAGCAAACCCTAAAGGTGGTGTCTGAGCCATTCTTCCAATTTCTCTTAGCTCTTGCAATCTTTTCCCAATAGTAATTGCATATTTCTGGATACTACAATCCTCAACTACATTGTTTCCCAGAGGCATTCCCTGTGAATAAGGCATACCATATAACATTTCATATGGTGATAATCCAGTCTCACTGTGTGGTTTAGTTCTTATGTTTAGAAGTGCCAATGGTAAGCATTTTGTCCAGGGCATTTGTGTCTCAATCATTAATTTAGCCAATTGTTGTTTCATTGTTTGATTCATTCTCTCTACTTTCCCTGAGCTTTGTGGGTGCCATGGAGTATGATATTCCCATGGATTACCTAATGATTGACACAATAATCTTATTATTTTAGAAGTAAAGTGTGTGCCCTGATCAGAATCAATGTACTGGATTATCCCATATCTAGGTATCAGGTGTTCTAATAAATTTTTTGCCACCATTTGTGCCGTAGCTGGTGCTACGGGATAAGCTTCTACCCATTGTATTAAATGATCTACTATTACCAATAAATACGTTATCCTCCCTACCTTGGGCAATTCAGTGAAATCAACTTGTACTTTCTCAAAAGGCCTATAAGCTGTTTTTCTTCCTCCCGCGGCTGCTTGTCAAAACACTTTCTTATTTATCTTCTGACAAGTTAAACAACCTTGTGTGATTTGCTTTGCTATTTCAAAAACCCCTATGCAACCAAATTGTTGAAGTAAGTGATTACTTAATGCTTTTGTACCCCAATGTGTTTGTGTATGCAAACGTTCCAATCTTTGCCTTGCATAAGCTTGTGGTAATATCTCTCGCCCGTCTGGCAATGTCCATTTTCCTTGTTCTAATCTAGCACCTGTTTTCTCCAGTTTTGTCTGTTCTTCAGGAGTAAACTTTTTTTCTTCTCCCTCTCGTCTTTTTTCCTCCTGTACTGTATTAATTTTAGCAGCCTGAGTTCTCAAGGCTGCTTCCTGAGCTTCTGTATCTGCTAGATTGTTCCCTCTGGTGTGGTAATCTAATCCTCTTTGGTGTCCTTTTACATGTACCACTGCTATTTCTTTTGGTTCTCTTAATGCCCTTAAATTTTTTATTATTGATTCTTGATGTATAAGATTCCTCCCTTGAGTATTAACGAAACCTCTTTCTTCACAAATTTTTCCGAAGGTATGAACCACCCCATATGCATATTTAGAATCTGTATATATAGTTCCACTTTTCCCCTTTAATAGTTCCACGGCCCTATATAGGACATACAGCTCACGAGCCTGAGCTGACCATGATAGACTCAAGGGTCCTGATTCCACAGGTTCCAGGTGCTTATTAATTATTGCATATCCTGATTTTCTTTTTCCCTCCACTACTCAGGAGGAGCCATCTATGAACAGTGCTTCTCCCTTCTCTAATTCAGTATCTCTTAAATCGGGTCTTCCTTTAGTCTGGGTCTCAATTACCTCTAAACAGTTATGTTGTAATTCCTCTGATGGTTTTCCGAACAAAAATTGTGCTGGACTCTGAGCAGAGCTTACCCTTAGTTCTAAGTCAGGGGAGTCAATTAGTATAGCTTCATACTTTAGGATCTGGCTGTCTGTTAACCATTTCTCTGCTTTCTGTTGTAAGACACTTCTGACGTTGTGTGGAGTATACACTTTTAAGGGAGCATTACAAGTGATCTTTCTAACTTCCTCTATTAATAATGCCGTAGCGACCAAAGCTTGGAGACAAGCAGGCCACCCTCTACTTACTGGACCAAGTAACTTAGAACAATACCCCACGGGTTTCTTAATTCCTGCCCAGTCTTGAGTATGAACTCCATATGCCGCCTGGTTTGATGTGTTCACAAAGGGATAAAAAGGTTTTTCCAGATCCAGAAGGCTCAACACAGGTGCTTGTATTAATGCCTCTTTTATTTCTTCAAATTGTTGATTATCTTCTGCAGACCACTTAAGTTGGTTCTTAATTAATTTCTCATATAAGAATTTAACTTTTTCGCTGTAGCTTTCAAGCCATGGTCTACAGTATCCTAATAATCCCAATATTTGCTGGATTTCCTTTTTAGTTTGTGGGGGTCTTAAGGATAGGATCCCAGATACCCTGTCAGGATCTAACTTCTTTTTTCCCTTACTTAACCAATGTCCTAAGTATTTTACTTCCTGTTCCACAAATTGAACAGGAAGTAAAATACTTAGTAATTTTGTAAATACTTAGTATTTACTTTATTTTTATTTATATATAGTAAGTATTTTAAAATACTTAGTAATTTTGATCGAGACACCTTGAATCCCTTTTCTCCCAGGAAACTGAACAATTTCATAGGAGCTTCTCGGGTTCCCTCTTCAGTTTCTCCTGCTACTAATAGATCATCCACATACTGCAATAATTTTACCTCCCTGGGTAATGCAAAATCTTGTAAAACTTTTTCTAAAGTTGGTCCAAATAGATTTGGTGACTGTAAACCCCTGTGGTAGCACGGTCCACCTTAATTGTTGTTTCCGTCCCGTTTCAGGGTCCTCCCACTCAAAAGCAAAATAATCTCTGGATTTTTCATCCAGAGGGCAGGCCCAAAAGGCATCTTTCAGATCTATTACGCTATACCAAGTATGTTTGGGAGAGATATGACTTAGTAAAGTATAAGGTTTTGCCACCACAAGGAATTTAGTGACTGTTCGCTGATTTACAGCTCTCAGGTCCTGTATGACCCATCCGATTTCTTTACAGGGAGGATGGGTGTATTATGAGGTGACATACACGGTTCTAGAGTTCCTTTTTCCAGAAGTCTATGGGTTTTAATCCTTTTCGACCCTCCATTGGTATAGGGTATTGTTTAATTCTAATTGGACGATGTGGATCCATGTGAACATTGAACGATGTGAACATTTATGGGGTCCATTTCTATTTTTCCAATTTCCCCTTCCTTATAGCACACTGAAGGGTTAATGAATTCTTCGTCTTTTTGTGTCAAAGTGTATAATTTAATCTGCAATTTATCCCCTTGGCTTTGAATGCTTAAGTTTAATTTTAAAATCAAATCCCTTCCTAGTAAATTGTACTCTGTTTCAGCGAGCAAAAGTAAATCATTAAGACAGATTTTTTTATCTGTTTCTGTCTCTACATCTTTCAAAACAGGTACCTTAAAGGGCTCTCCTTTTGCCCCTATTACAGACATGCAACTCTTCCCTTCTTCTATTCCTTTTGGAAGTTTTTGAATAGTGGATTTTTCAGCCCCTGTGTCTACTGAAAATAAGACTTCCTCTTTATGGGGACCAATTAATAGTTTTATCAACGGCTCTGTTGATGTTGAAGTCCCCAGAAGATATAGCCCCTGACACCCCTATTCTTCTTTGAATATTTTCTCATCTTGTTCCCGCTTATGATATTTCCTCTGAACGTGTCTCTTCTTGTTGCAATAGTAACAGACGGGAATTGTCGATTTCCCTCGACAAGGCTGACCCCTAGGGTTTTTTTCTATTACTTTTTTTCTCCTCTCCCCGGACAAGGTCTTGTGGAATGAGGTTAAGCCACGAAAGACTGTATGAACTTGGAAGTGATGGGAAAACTTACAGTTTTTAAGAAGAATGTTAGTTGTGTTTAAGGCAGTAAATTAGATCATCCTCGTAGGAGCTTTCTAAACAGATCAGAAGAGGGCAAGAGTGTACTTAAGGACCGAAAAGGGTGTTGCAGTAGATAGCTGATGAGTTAGATTATGTGATAGAGCTCAGCTGCACACCTGCAAAGGAGCTCAGAGAGACAGTGAGAGGAGGCTGAGCCCCAGAAAATACTTTGCTCCTCCCTTCAGAGGCCCAGAGGAGCAGAGAGATGCACAGTGGCAGGTGGGAACCCGAGGGAAGTTCTTCAGAGGAAGAATGGCTGGGCCATGGACTAGTAAGGGAGAAGCAGAGTTGACTCCTTTGGAGGTTTAGTTAGGAAAACATTAGCTCAAAGTCTTAATAAGAGTAGCTTGAATACAAGGCGGGCGCCAGTCTAGAGGGAGAAGCTTGGTTAAAGTGTGTGGGTTTCAGGGAGCTGCGCAGTAGAGACTTGTAGAGAGGAATTTTAAATAGCACGTTGAATGGGAAATGAGCCCGGGGCAATTAATTGATGATCAAAATGCAAACTACAATTTTAAATCAGGAAAGAGCTAGACTATACTTTTATAATGAAAAATACGCCAGAAAAGAGTGAGGAAAGTGTCGGTGTTGTTATAAAGGAAGTTACTGGAACAAAGGAAAGGGTTAGAGGAGCAATAAAGCAGAGAAATTCATGCTTTTGTGATAGAAGTGTTGGAACACCAAGGACTGGAGATGGTAGTGATCACAAACTCATTTCCTGATCGCTCAGTTTTCCGTGTGCTGTCTGTATACCCCATGGCACCTACCTCGCATTCAGAAAGCAATGCAACCTTTGGGGTTAAAAAATAAAAACCAGAGAGGGCAGTGCTTTCCAAGAAAAAAAGATAAGTCCTTGTGGCAAACAGGTAGGTGAACGGAGTATGTACGTTCCTTCCTCGGTGTCCTGCTGTTAACGTGAGAGGATATTCACCAGAACCCAGTAGATGATTGCACTCTGGTTCTTGTGTTTTTTACCATCTTTCATGAAACAACTTCAGGTTACTTGACAGAAGCTAATGGCCTAAGCTTATGTGCATTTGGCATTGTTTTCTCATTGGTGAGCTTCAAGCCTGTGTCTGGCCCATTATTGCTCACAGAATTTGTGGCAGAGCTAGACTTGGACTTAGATTACTACGCTTAGTCTTAGCACTGCAGATTATTAAAACCCTTTCCATTAAATACTTTCTCAAACTAAGAAGTGACTTTCTGAAATAGCTGTTTTCAGAAGATCTGCATCTTAGCTAAGCAATATGACAGAATTTTGCCTGTTGTTAAACACTGAGGCTGACGACAAGTCCATCAGCAGTTTCAGAGAGCACAGAACAATGTCCAGATGCATGCTCATCTGCTAGGATTTGTGATTTCTGAAACGTGACTTGCATAAATTCATCTTAAGGTTTTGCAGGATCCACTGTGTCATTAAAATAATGCTAATACTAAAACTGACAGGCATCTGTGTAATGCATTTTGGATTTCATATAATTTGCAAAAGTACTTAATGATTCGGTGTCATTTTGTGGTACAGTACAAACATCAAGAGGAAGTGAGAACAAAGAAAATGGTGGTGAAGATGTTCCAAGGCGTTACAACCTTCGACAGAGTAAACCTGTTGACCGCTACCAAGCTCCTATGGAAAGTAGGTTGAACGCACAGTTTCTCTTAAAACCTTATTTCTTGCACATAAGTGAGATAGAATTTTTGAATGCAAAGACGTGTTTGCGCACACAGTTCTATTTCAGTTCTGTACCTTCATTCTGCACATGAACTTCCCTGTTTTTATCAGACACGTGTGTCCTGTGCACATTGTATTTCTTTGCTGTTTGGCGTACTTAGTGCTATGTATCCTTGCTATAACAGTAATTAATCACACTTAATGGTCTTGCTCTTGTGATTTTCAGTTCACCTTTAAACAGGGCGTAGTTTTCCACTTGTACCATGCACTGATGAAAAGCAAAAACAGTTAAAAATTCTTCTGGAATTAGGGATGAGTGAAACACGTGGCATTTTCTTTTTCTTTTGATATCCTCCTCTCTTAAATGTATCTGTATCATTATTCTAAATTCTTTCCTTTCAGTAAGACAAAGAGATCGAGAGAGGACTAACTCGGGCCAGCCGTGTTCTGTCAGACAGAAAGAGTCACTTGAAAATGCTGGGTCACAAAAATATAGAAGACGTGCCAGGTTGGTGTATGGCTAGTGATAGCTCTTACTTATCCGTAGAGCTGTCAGTCTCTTTACTGCATAATGCTTCAACGGGTTTTCAGTTTAGTGGTAATTACAGAGTAAGTTTATGATCAGTACTTTGGTAGTCTGAGGATAGAGAGGAAAGAACTATTTGGAGGGGAGGAGGTGGATACTTTTAAGTTGGTTTCTTTTTTAAATCCAATATTTGTGGGTCGCTGATAAGATGATTATGGAGGTAGTGTCTGAGTTTCTGTAACTGAAATTCTTTGGTTCTGGAACTGAAGCCGGAATCCCCCCTTAAAAATCTTAGTCAGACTATTTAATCTTGAAGGATACAAAGGATTTTCTTAAAACCGAAAATAATTTTATTCGATTTAGAGGGAGAGGCTTTATGGAAGTTTTGTTAGATTTAAAAAAAAAAAAAGTTATCACTCAAATACTGACTCTAGTTTCTGTTTGGAATCAACTAATGTTTCTATATGCAGTTAACCTTAAACAATAAAAGATCTAAATGAAATGATAAATTGCCTTAGTAATGATAAAGGCTTTTTGGATTCTGTAAGCAGTTAGTGCGTAGAGAATGCTGTTGATTGCCAATATTTTGTTGAGCATTCTTGAAAGCAGACAGTTGTCACGAGGAAAATCATGTCATGGCCTTTGAAATCAGATTCCTAAGGAGTACAGTGGACTGGAAAATAGATCTCAGAGGCAATTTTGAGATAGAATTCCCTTAATTTTTGGTGTTACTTAGTATCTGCTCTATTTTCTTTTTAACTTTCTGGTTTATATGCTTGCTTGCAGACGGAGACGTGCAGATGACATCAGTGATTCTACACCCTCTTGCTCATCTCCCTTGCTTAGCACGTGTGATACGGAGGAGGGTGGTGAGAGCAGTGAGGACGGCGAGAGCACATCTCCAAGAAGGTTGCTGTCGGTAGAGAATAGGGGAGGGATGAATCTCCTTCAAATGAATATTTAGCCATGTTTAAGTTTATCTAAATGTAACTGTGTAAGTTTATGTCAATTAATTAGGTCTTCTAATATATTAATTAATGTCTTCTACATTTGCTTGGCATTATTATGAAAAACAAAAATCTTCGAGCTGCATCTTAAAGAAAAAGAAGCCCTATAACTTCTCCTTAATTCAAATCAGGACTTTTCGAGTGAAACGTCAGAAACGGGACCTAAAGAGAGTTCAGAGGGATCAAAAGAAAGCTGGAGGAAGTCAGGGAGATGCAATGCAAATAGATAATGCGGTAAGTGGTAAACTAATCATCGTGTCAGCGAGTGTTTCCAGTGATTCTGAAAGATCTCAGTGTGCCATCTACAACTACCTTTGTTGATGGTTTTCTCTAAAGCAACTTCAAAAATTGCCCAGAATGTTTGCGTTGTGCTGAGATAATTTCTGATGAAACCTTGATCTAGGTTGCTGCTTTCTTTAACATACAAACTCTGTGGTGTTGAATTTCTCTTTAGATTGGATTTGAGAACGTGGGTGGTCTTTCGGAACACATTGCAGCTTTGAAAGAGATGGTGATTTTTCCCGTCCTGTATCCAGAAGTTTTTCAGCAGTTCAATATTCAGCCCCCAAGGTAACTCATGACAGTGATAAATCGTAAGTCAGCTGTTTTCAGGAGAAAGTTCAATTAAGGTATCAATATGCTTCCGTGCTTCAACATTTTTGGCAGCGGTGAACATTTGTTTTAGTAGTAGCAAAAAGTGGTTTCTTAAAAATGGATAAAATCCAGAATATTTGTAGGTTAAAAATATAAGCAATGTCTGAAAATTGTAAGTTTTACCATCTGGTGTTTTTAAAAAGTTGGGTTAGTTGGGTTGGAGTGGTTTTGTTCTCAGTTTTATGTACAAGTCAGCTTGATTAGTCTGTAAGCAAGAAGGGATTATCTAGTGTGGAAGTCAATTGTAATATGTTGCCTGGAAGCCCAGTTGTTTTTCCTGCCTACTTTTGCTTTCTTTTTTTCTTTTTTTTTTTTTTTTTTTCCTCTGAGTGCTAAGGCATCGCTTTTCCTTCCGGCTTTAGGCTTCCTCACTTGCCATCAGCAATAGATGGTCTGAGAGACCAAACCCAGTAACTTAATGCTTTTGAAAGGAGCATTAAATGCTTTACTATCAGATTCTGCATATTGTGAAAGCAAGAATATGCAGTTTATTGCTGCAGAATGAACTGGTGATTCACCATTCAGCCCATTCTCAGATTCTGTGCTGAAGTTTGCCCGTTTGGCTCCGGTTTGCTGTAATCACCCTGTTTGTCAGCAGTTTTGGAAGTGTCCTTCTGGGACAGTATGCTCTCTTTTGAAGTTTTTATACGTTTGAGTTACCTCCTTATTCATTTCTTTGGGTGAAAAAAATGAATTTTCTTGTGAAATGTTGTAAAAACGCGGAACTTCTATCTGTTCTGCCTCTACCCACACTTCAGCTATTACTGCTGTCTTGTACATGACGTGTTTTGGTTAGGAAAGACGAGTTTGTTCTAGAGATGATGGTTGTAGGAGGTACTCATCATGATGTTTTTTTTCCTATCTGGATCTTTTTTATTGCAGAGGTTGTCTATTTTATGGCCCCCAGGAACAGGGAAAACACTAGTTGATCGTGCACTTGCCAGTGAATATAGTCGAAGTGACAGGAAAATATCATTTTTTCTGAGAAATGCTTCGGACTGCGTGAGAAAATAAGTGGGGGAATCAGAACGCCAACTTCGTGTGTTATTTGAACAGGTAAGGTTGAAATGCACAGTGTATTCTGTCAGAGTTGAAACCATTATTTTCTGTGGTCAACGTTTTTAAGTAGCACTTGCTCTTTTTTTGTATTTTGTTATTTTTTTTTTCCCCCTGAAATGGAAATGCCAGTGTTTCTGCTGTGAATGTCAGCTGTAAGAACTACTGGAACAATTTGCTTCCTGTCACCCGGATACAGTGGGTTGACACAGACTGCTGTCTTCTGTTAGTCATGCCAGATACTCCAGTAGCTCTATCAGTAGAGGTCCCAGAGGCTAAAGTGAAAAATCTAGTTTAGATGACATTCCAACCATGATGTTTTTGTGCATTTTTCCTTTAAATAATGCTGTTTTACTCAGTGTTTTCCTGCTAGGCCTGTCAGATGCGACCTTCAATTATTTTCTTTGATGAGATAGATGGTCTCGCTCCTGTGCGCTTCAGTAAACAAGACCACATTCATAGGTATTACAGTTTTGCACCTACATAAAATCTGCTTGATCTTTGGGAAAAAAAAAAAAAAAAAAAAAAAGGACGATGACCTGTTTAATTTACTGTGAACATGTTAATTTATCCTGAAAACTTGTAACTCAATGCCAAAACAGGTGATTCTAAACGATAGTAGAAACCAATTTACTAAGCCTGATATCAGCATGTGGTCTGTGTTAACTTACCTATTTTTTATGTCTTAAAATGAGTCTTGTCCTTAAAAAGCTTGTCCTTTATGACTACTCATGGAAGAAAGTCATGTGGAATGTAACAAAATTTACTGAACCAGTAAGTAAAACTTATATTTTTCTATTTGTTCCATTGTTTCAACTCTTCTGACCCTTCTGGACGGCATAGATAACAGAAGAGAGATCGTGGTAATTGGAGCTGCCAACAGACTGGATTCTATAGGTCCTACTTTACGAAGACCAGGACGCTTTGACAGAGAGTTCCTCTTCAACTTGCCAGATAAAGAGGTGAGAACTTAAATTCAACGTTAGTGCTACCATGGCAAAGTCCAACTTTATAGGAAAAAAAATTGACAACTTGAACGAAAGAGTGATATGTGGAGACACTGCGCTGTTCCATGGAGGGCAAATCTGGTACTGGATATATATGGTCAGGATGATACCACCAAGTAGTTAGTTCTATAATCAAACCTTTAATTCCCAAAGTTGTACCTGTTTGCTTAATTATTTAGTCCACTTGGGCGCTTTCATCATGAAGTTGTGTTTTTGGTCTCAATCCTTCACTTATGAGTGAATAGGGGACGTGTTTGCATTTGATTGTGCCCCGGATCAGTGGTAGTAGTTTGAGTCATAATTCTTTTCTTCTTTATAGCAATTGTAGCAATTGGAAGCATTGTGCCAGAAGTGCTTTCTGTGAATTTACTGACTGGAAAGCAAATGTGATGAAGTAATGAGACTGTCCCAATGAAAGCTTGCTAAGTTTTAGAGAAGTTTTTTGGACAGCAAAGAAATGTTTCTGGATAAATTTTTCATTACGGTATTTTCCTCTGGGTCCTTAGGTCTCGTAGTTTGGAAACTTGTTATTGAAGCTATAAATGCCTTTTCTTTCACTGTAGGTTCCTAGAAAAAGTTCAGTATAACAAATAAGAAATATTCAATTTCCTGGTTGACAATGCAGAGTGTATATTAAATAACTGTAAAATACTTGAAAGTTGAGCAAGTAAGAAAAGTGTATTAGTAGATGAGGGGTTTTGAGGGAGGACTGTTTTGTTTTTTGTTGTTTGTTTGTTTGCTTTTTGGTTTGTTTGTTTCTTGTTGGTATTTTTAAGGAAAACTTGGGACAAGCGAAAATGCAATGATTTTGCTTCCAGGCTAGAAAAGAAATTGTCAAGATTCATACTAGTGACTGGACCCCTCAGCCACCGGACATGTTGCTTGATGAACTAGCTGAGAAATGCATTGGTAAGACTGAAATCAAAATGGATTCTTGCTTGTGACCAAGTTGTAAAGAACCTAGCTTGTACCAGGCAGTACCCATGCTCTTGTGCCTTGCTGCACAACTAGTCAACGAGGCAGCTGGCACGCCTTCATAGCAATCAGAGTGAGATGCTTTCATCTATTTACTCTTTGTTGTCGTTCCTCTTGTTGTCTGAGAACATTAAATGGTTCTGGGGCATCTTCCTCAAGAGTATAGTTTTTGATGAGGAGTCTGCTTCAGCTGCATAAGCGCAGGATATCAGGCAGTGAGCAACATGAAACTTCCCTGCAGAGAGTGGTATAAATGGCTCAGGATTCAAATTAGGATTAAATAAAAAAATAGGATTTATTAGAAGAATATAAAAGAATAGAGGTAAGCAAAAAGTGCTGGGTGCACTGAGAGTCTCCGCTCTACCAGGGCACACACCAGTTACATCAAGCAGCTGATTTTTTGCTCCTAGACTAATACATATTCATTACTACTTCCAAAAAAATTAGATTATTATAATTAGCCTCCGGGGTCCAGTCCCTCCTACTGGAGCATGCGCATCAGTCTTCTCTGGGGGTCTCTAGGGGTCTTTCATGCTGAAGGCTCGTAGTCTTCTTCTCCAAGTCCTTCCTGTTTGTACTCCTTTGGCACTGTACCAAGTTTATAGAACATTTTCTGCAGGTCTTGTCTCCCAGCCGTCCTTCAGCTTCTTTTTTCTTCCTCTTAATCTCTTGGCCCCCTGGCCAGATACCAAAGGTCTGCATAGTATCCCATAACAGTCACTAGTTGTTATCAGTTGTTATGAAACTCCCAGACATCAAACACAAATAGCTTTCTTATTGACACTTCACGAGTAATTAAAACATTCTTCCCCAGCCATTCACAGGGACAGTCACATCTATAGCAGTGTTAAGTTAATCTCGAAGAAGACAGGAAAAAAAAGGCTGTAACTGTTAGAAATAGAAGTCCGGAATAACAAAAGCTAACAGGTTCATAAATTTGAGGAGTATTTTCTGAAGACTTGATAAATTGACTAGAATGAGGGGGAGACTGGGACACACTGCATCTGTGGTTCAAGAATTAAATTGCCAGTGCAGGGCCCAGAGGCAGACAGGATTCAAACAGAATTGTTCTTTATGGACACGAAATGTTAAAACATTCCTCACAAGCGGTAGCACTTTGAATTCCCTGTTAAGCTGTTTGGTTTTGGCATTACAAATTCTTTAAATGTTGCATGTTGTAAACCTGGGCCTTGACTGATGTAACGTTTGATTTTTGTTTGTTAGGATACTGTGGTGCAGATATCAAATCCCTCTGTACTGAAGCTGTGCTGTGCTCTCTACGCCGATGCTATCCTCAGATTTATGCAAGTAGGGAGAAATTGCAGCTAGATGTTAATTCTATTAAAATAAAAGCGAAGGACTTTTTCATGGCTATGAAGAAGGTTGTTCCAGCTTCAAACCGGATCGAGACTTCGCCCGTACAAGCACTATCACCCATTTTCAAGCCACTTTTTCAAAGATCAGTAGAGAATATTTTACAAGTTGTGCAGAAGATCTTCCCGCATGCACAGCTTGCACTGAAGGAGGACCGACAGCAAGGTATAACCACAGCATCCACTTCTTTATAATTCTGCTAAAGCAAAAACTTGTGGTTTGTGCAATCAACTTATAGCTTTCAGACATAATGGTGGTAGAATTTTATTATTTGCATGTGCGTGTCTTGTTTTTGGGCAAGTCTGGAATATAACGCATAGGTTTTATTGTGGATTCGAAACTGAAATGCCAAATGGAAGCTCTGAATGATCAATACACAGTAAAGGATGATGCGTTCTCTACTGAAGCATGCTGCTTCTGACGGCAGCTAAGATAATTAGCATTTGTAGAGGTTGACTTGAGGTTTGAAGTATAAGGCACCTATTTTTCTTTAAAAAATCAAAACTCAGATCTTTGGAGGGGAAGCATTTCTAGGTCAATGTTTCTAATTCCTTTCTGAAGAATGTCAGGACCAGGATACAAGTATACCTGCTCTAAGCTAAATATTGTTTTAGCTATCATCCTTTTTAACCAGTCTCCTAATTTAAATGTTTGTGGATCGTACTATACACGTGAGATCAATTAGCATTGATACTTACTAGATGAATGGAATTCTGTGGCCATCACATCCTTTATCCCCATGCTTTCATTGTGGGAACCTCCTCCAGAAAGAAATGGTCTTGTTTGTTTTTTTTTTAGCTATTTAGCAACTGCAGAAAGTGTTTGTAATCTCCTTTATTCTAAGGGGGAGAAAAAAATCACCAAGAGTAGCATACCTTATATGTACACATCAGTGGGACTTAGTAGAGCTTTGTAGGGCCTTGTGCCATCTCCTTAGATCTGTGGTGGGCTGAACTCTAGGAAATAGCTTTCAGTGTGTGCTCTCAAATGAAGAAAGGGTTTTGGCACTGATTTAGAAGCTGTATTAATGGAAGAGAAAGAGACAAAGGCTATTCAGGAAAGTTAACAAACCTCTTTTGCCTTTCAGAGCATTTCAATCCTATTTTACAAGATGATATGTTTGACAGTGATGACGACGCATCCTTGGTTTCTGGAGATGAATTAAAAGATGGAATGCCTGACGGACCAGAGAAAAAACGCCTCTGTTTCAGCAGGTAAAGAAAGATAGATCCCTGTTACGTTTAAATTCTCAGGTCTGCTGAGTCTTTGTAAACAGTTCCAGCTGTTAAAAGTGCGAGGGTTGGTAGACGAAGGGGCAACATCAAGTTTGTGTGTTGAAGGGGTGCTTGGTATTCACAAGAAGAAAGGGTGGAGGGACTAAAGTTGTAATGAAGTTGCTCTGAATGACCAAATTGAAAAGCCCAGGCTTCTCTTCGTAAGCCAAAGTGATCCGTAGACTACCAGAACACGTTGACTTAATCCATGGCATTCTTTGAAAGACTCAAGACCACATAAATGTGCAGTCTGTCCTTTTAGCTAAAAATACCCCAACTTTATGGGTTTGTGTTGCCACCTTTTGCCCTTCTGTTTTCCAGGATTGTTAAACCAGTAGTGAATTATGTAGCAGAAAGAAAACTGAGAAAGGGCTTGTTAAAACACCTTGAGAAAAAATTGAATGGTGTCTTTATTTGTTAAGCCACCAAGTTGTGTTAATCTTGTGCTATTTTAGTATGGAAGTCATGCAAGCCCACAGTTGGAAAGTTAGATCATGTTGTCACAGCTGGATCAGTTATTTTTCTCCGTTTCTATTGCTGTGCTGTCCAGAAGATTTTCTGTGCTTGAGAGCAAGGCTAAGTCTCTAGCATCTTTGATTTAAGCCAGCAGAGGTACAGCCTGATTGTAGTGGGGAAACAAATGCTCCTCACCAATTTATTTCCTAGTAGTAAAGCAAGATTGCAGGGATATTAATTTGCAGTCTTGGTTTAGTAAAGAATAGGAAACACAAGGGAAGAAGATGAAACAATTGGAATGAGTGAATAACTTAACTGGAAATCTTACATGTATTTAATATACCGCTGCCATTTGGATTATTTGGGGAGGGAAAAGAAAGTCTATAGGAAAATTACTTGGAACATCTGTGTGTCTATTCAGCACCTCATCTATAAACTTGTTTTCTTAACTCTTGTTCTAGGAGTGCTTTCTGGGAACCAACATCATGCCAGCCCTGTCTGCTAATAGTAGGAAAAGAAGGGTATGGCCAGGTTTCTTACGTGGCACCCGTGGTGTTGCACGCTTTGGAGAAGTTTCCCGTTCACACCCTGGACCTTTCTGTTCTGCTTACAAACGTTGCACCGCCAGAAGAAATCTGCGGACAGGTACCTTTTTTTCTTTTTCTTCTCATCAGATTCACTGACTGTATGTAAAAGATCAATCGAGTTGCAAGTAAGGTGAGCAAAATTCATTGGTAATGGAGGTGGCCTTGTTTTAATGTGCTGGGATGTTTGCTTCTGTCTGAAAATCCCCTTTTCTTTTAGACAGCACCACAAACAATCTGGATGTTGTACATGTCGACATTTTCCATACCCAGTTTTACAGTGAGGCTGTTGCTAGCAGCTCAGGAAGCTGGGCGGTGTTGCTAATAAACATCTCTTTGTGGAAAGAAATGCTGTTCATGTCACTGGGATCCAGAAAGTAGTTCTCATTGCCTCCTAAGACTGTGTGCTCCCAGTAGATGGCTCTGTATCAGACTGCATGTCGGCTACTTTTTGTAGCCTTCTTCTAAATTATATTAGTAAGGCAACCAAGGTTTGGGGCTTCTGTTTATTTTGTTTTCGCACGGACATGCACAACTTGTGCTGTTGCAGTATGTGCAATAAAAGCATTAACATTCAGAAAACACTTCATTTGCACGGTGATGTGGTTTTAACTAGAAAAAATGACCAGATTTGGTGTTTTTACTTTTAGGCAGGAAATCCATTTTCTTGTTTGGCATCACTACCTTAAAATATTTTTACCTTTAGTGGAAACGTTTGAGAGCCATACAAGTAAGGACAGACATGTTACACGACTGAATACTGATGTGTCCCTTAAGAGGGACATTTCCTTTCTTTGTTATGCGATGATTGTGGCTGTGGCCATATAGCTACGGTGTCTAGCCACTGCCTGAATATATCCTTCCCATCTTCTGACTAGAGTTCTCCGAATACTGATAATCTGAAAGGGTGCACAGAGAAATTCCTTATGTGAAAGGATGCTTGCCACTCTGTTCACGTAGTTTCATTTCATGGGGCAGTCAGATGGCTATGTAGCTATGTATTAAGAGGTTCTTGTACGTGTTTTAGTTTTCTTACCCAAGCTTTCCTTTTCACTAGCTGATCCGAAATGCTCAGAAGACAGCACCAAGCACAATTTATGTCCCAGATATCCATTTATGGTGGGACAACGCTGGACCTGCCTTGAAACTTACTTTTCTAACTCTACTACGTAACATTCCAGCATTTTCGCCAGTTTTGCTGCTTGCTCCGTCTGATGTACGTCACTCAGATCTCCCAGAAGAGGTATTTGTCAATACTTTTCTTACTATTTCTTCAGTGTCTTGTAATTTATGAATGCTTTCAACATCAAAATGCTGTGCTTTCTTAAATGCATGCTGTTATTACTCAGTCACCCTAACAAATCACTTAAAATTTGCTTAGAGAAAAAGAATACTGTGAAAGCATCTGCTTAAGGTTTTTTCTGAGTCAAGCAAGTGACTTTCACCCCTTTCTCACGCATGCAAATAATAAATTAATACAATAATTCTGATTGCTACAAAGTGGTTCAGTCAAGAATATGAAGTGCTTGAAATGACAAGAGGATGTTTTTACTGAAGAGATTTCTTCTGACAGTCTGCCATTCCATGCTATGTTGGGTAAACTGCTAATAATGCAATTTAGTAGAGAATTTAAACACTTTGATTAAAAATAAATAAATAAATCAGTTTCTTTCTTCATATAGGCCAAAGCTTTCAAAGCTGGAATGCTGAGTTCCAATTTCTGCTAAAGTAACTTTGGAATCGAATTCTAGTTGTATTCCTAAATAAACTGTAGTAAAAGTAGGTGCAGAACTTCATTGACTTCTGAGAGTTTACATTAAGGGAAGGTGCCCAAAACAGGACCACGCTGTTGTCATTCTGATGATTTGGTCTCAGTCATCGGGGGAAGAGAACGGGTCTTACCTAGACGTGTTTATTATCAACTGCTTTGAAAGTGCTTGAGTTCCCACAGAAGTTTTTGTACAGGCTGTAAATTCCTTCTAAAATAAGTAGTGAAATTCCTCACCTACCTTTTATTACTAGAACTTGAAAATGGAGGAAGACGTAGAGGTACTAACTACTTCAGACACCTTTTGGTAGAGAAATAAAAACTCAGCAAAAAGCCCTCACTTGTCTGCTGAAGCCTTTCTTTTCCCTCTATAGCCATAAAGGTTCTAAGTAAAGGATGCAGCAAGGCAAGTAAATACAAAGGAGGCGCTGTTGGATGTGGTGAAAGCCATTACTTTACCAGTGTAGCGTACAATCCCTTCAGCGAGCTTTAATTCTACAGGTGATTCTTAAAGGTGATATTTGAATTTGCCGTGCCAACCTGTGAAAATGTAGCGTTTTAAGGCCAGGAAGATAACTTTTTTCAGTTTGTGTTCTTCAGGTTATTCTTAATTTGAAAAGGTACTCGTCTTTTTGGAATCGAAGATGAGTTTTTTGTGGCCTTAAATCTGAAATGTCTCTCCTCCTTCTGCTTTAGATGCAAAAATGATTTAATACGGAATTTGGAGAAGTGTGCAATATTGAGTTGCCTGGTAGGGCAGAGAGAGCAGCCTTTTTTTGAGGACCTAATTCTAAATGAAGTGGCTAAGCCTCCTGTAAAGAAAAGAGGTGAGGAGGATATGAGAAGTACATCTAAAACTTTCCTATCGAAGTTACTAGCTCGTTGGTCTTTGCTTTGGTGGTCATTTTCTGTCAGTAATTTGTCATATGCTTGTATTTGAGTACTGTAAATTGGCTAATTTTTCCTGATGAATTGAAGTTGATTGGACATTGGAAGTTGTGCCTGTAGCACCACCAGCTGAGCCTCAGAAGCCACAAGAGGAAGAAGTAAAGATGCTGGAGGAGGAAGAGAAGGATACCTTGCGTGACCTTAGAATTTTCTTGAGGGACGTTACTCACAGACTTGCCACTGACAGACGTTTCAGGGAATTTGCAAAGCCCGTTGACCCACAGAAGGTAAAGTAGTGCTGATCCGTGTGTGTCTGTAACTTCTCAGTGTTCATACTTCTCAGCGTTTTGGGGAAGGTTCAACTTTGTTTTTAGGGCTGCACTGTTAGGATTTTGCAAGAAGCAGAGGCAGTGCTTTTACTTCTGCTGACTCTCAAATGTGTCTTATGGGATTATTCGCTGAAAGCCCTGGTTTCATTCTAAAAAGCCAGTCCAAATGCCAACACAGTTTGCTCGTGAAAAAGCTTTGATACATAGGCGTGTCACAGCACTGCAAAGCACAGAGATCTTTCCTTATAATGACAAACAGTATTTACAGGAGTACTTGAGTGAAGTCTGAAGCCCCTTCTTGGACTGTCAGTTCCTGTGGGAACAGGAATAGGAGCAGCAGTTTGTAAAACTAAGTTTTGAGATCCTGTTCTCTGTTTCATCTGGAACTCCTCAATAGGAATCAACCATAAGTGCAGTGTGTTTTCTTTTTCCTCCAATTGGCTGCTTAGATGCCTTTTTCTCCTTAATTTATGAGATAAGCCTAAACTAGGGGCGTATATTTCAAAGACAGATGTAACTTGAATGTACCTGGGGATCAGCAAAGTCGTCTTCATGTGGGCCTCCACTGGCTTTTCTTCCCCTTTTCTCCTAGGTTCTTGAGCTGTGAAAAATCTAGACAGATACATATGTCCTCATCTGAACTGGTCATTAGTCTCCTCTTCTGGTCTGAGGGAAGAAATGAGCACCTCAGGGCCCAGTTATCTCATTCTAAAGTAGATGCCTGCAATAGGTACTTCACAGGTGCAATTCATGCACCTTTTCCTCAATGTCGACAACAAAGAGAATGCCGGATGGCTTGCTCAGCTTTCACTGTTGTGATTTTCTGAAGCAAAGTGAAATGAATCTCCCACCCTCAGTGTTTCTTCTCTACCATGCACGTGCTTCTGACCTCCCTACTTCTTGTTGTCCTCTCGTGGCCGCTCTAATGAAAAATGAAAAAGCCCTTCCATTTTTGAGAAGCAAACTGGTTAATTTCAGCATCTTCTGATGCATCGCAAATGTTCAGAGTTTTTAGGAAGTCGTTTATTTAAAGTCTTCAGAATAATTTTGGTAGACAGTGTGCAAGGTTAAGAAAACCTCTGAATGCTTGTATTTGATCTGCAGGTACCTGACTATGCCACAAGGATTAAAGAGCCGATGGATCTTTCAACAGTTCTGACTCAAATTGACTCGCGCCAGTACCTCACTGCCGGAGACTAGCTGAAGGACATCGATCTAATCTGTAACAATGCCTTAGAGTACTACCCGGATCAAAGATCTACAGGTGAGGATGTGCTTTTTAGCCCTAGTTTAAAAAATCTGTCAAACATATAGATGGATAAATGCTGTGTGCAGACAATAGACTTCGGATGGATTAGATGATTTTGGACGTCCAGACTGTAAATATTTTATCATTTTGCTACTTGGGCATGGAATTGTGATATAAGTGTTCCCAAGGAACTAGTGCTTTTGTTTTAATTAACTTCGATGTTGTTATGCTGAAAATATTCACTGAGAGAACCTTTTGGAACCAACCTATGAAGAAAGCAATTTTCTTCTGTGATCAAAACAGTTTCATTGGTTGGTAGACAACATTCAGTTAAAGTGTGTAAAATTTCAGATCGTCACAGCGCCTATGTTTTGGAAGGCACTGCATATTCAATGGTGAGGAACGAAACGGATACAGAGTTTAGACGACTTTGTGAACCAATTAAAGAATCTCGTGAGAAAAGAGG
Organism: Aythya ferina; assembly: GCF_964211825.1. NCBI lineage: Eukaryota > Metazoa > Chordata > Aves > Anseriformes > Anatidae > Aythya > Aythya ferina. The sequence continues at coordinate 123,602 of NW_028181371.1, forward strand.
TACGTGCTTTAACGCTAAGGATTTGAAGACTTGTCTCTGCATTTGTAACTGAAAATGCACGACGAAGATCTTTGGTATCTATTCTTTCTTGCAAGGTTGCACCTCTGCAGCGTGTGCTCCATGCGACAACTCCAAGTCACCACAGCAGAACCCTGCTACTGAAGACGAGAAACCAGATGAAGAGAGTAATGAAAATGAGGAGATGCCAGTGGCACCTGTAGATGCCAGTACACCCATTTCTAATGGCAAGTTGCATTTTATTCAGCTGCTCTTGTCGTTCATACCTTCTCTGTTCTTGAGGTGCAACAGGTGTCTCTGATGCCTGGCTCTTTATGGCAGAGGTATTTTGTTTTCAAATTGACTTCCAAATGGGAGAGAGAAATCCAGAGGTCATTCATTCAATATAGCGATGAATTAAAGTTCAAAGAAAGTTGGTTCATTTGATGTACTCTTACTGGAACTTCATTTTGTAAACAGAACGACCCCTCACTCAAGGATATCACAGCTTCCCTCCCGTACTAAAAATGATAGTACTCACCCTTGTAGGAGCAGCAATGTGAAGAAGGTCAAGGGCAGTAAGAAGGGTTCGAAGCTTTGATATAACAAGCCTTTCACTTTTTTTGACAGAGCTCCTAATAAGCATCTTTAGCAAGGTCTGGAGATGGGAGAAAAACTCAAACTAGATTTTAATTCTAGGATGTAGAATGTCAAGCTTGACTGTTCCTCTGAACAGTCAATTGAATTTAAATTTTTTTAATTTAAATTAATTAGTTTATTTTTTTTAATTTAAATTCAACTGAATTAAAAGTTTTGAATTTAAATTCCAATTGAATTTATTGAAAAAAATTCCAATTGAATTTAATGTTTTGTTGTTGTAGTTTTTCACGAAACACTAAGTTTATGTGAAAGGTTTTGCTGCAATATCTTTTTGCCAAGGATATTAAGCTTAAGTTATCCACAAGAAAACGGTGGGGAAAGGGAAGCTTTAGTTTTGAAAACTTTTTTTTTTTTTTTTTTTTTTTTCTCTCCAGGTTTTTCTTGAGCACAGCAGCGTTTCAGTGTCTGCCTGCCATTAGTTGCCCCACTACCAAGTCAGGAGGGTCAATTAAACTTGCGTGAGGCAGAATTTCTTTATCTGAATCTACGTGGTTCACATAAATATATTCTTGTTTCCTTCTTTCCCTAGGATTATTCTTCTCCCAGTATTGAATGTTTCAACGGACACCGTTTAAGATCAATGAGCAAAAGCATCCTGCGGTGTTCAGTCTCCAGCTTTGAAGAAAGTATGGCGATACTGAGGGGAAATGTCAAGAGAAGACGCTTTTCAAGGTACTGTATTTCTATATGTTCAATCTCTGTTCGATTTGTAGATTGAAAAGCAAGAGAGAAAGCATGTGCAGTGAGTTGTGGCCTGATAAACCTCCGGCTAAAATCAGCAGAGGCCTATGAGCATGCTGATGGCGTACCAGTACCTTAAAACTAGAATCCCTCTTCTCAGTGAAAGTTTTCCGCTTTTCTAAAACAAACCTGTTTTTTTCCCCAACCCCTTTGAGGTGTTGTTGTGGTTTAACCCGGCCGGCAGCTAAACACCACACAGCCCTTCTGCAACCCTCCCACCTCCCTCTCTGGGATGGGGGAGAGAAACGGGACAGTGAAGCCCGCGAGTTGAGATAAAGGCAGTTTATTAAGACAGGAAAATAATAATAATGATGATGATGATGATGATAGTACTGCTACTAGTAATGTGTACAAAACAAGTGATGTACAATGCATTTGCTCACTACCCGCTGACCAGTGCCCAGTGTAACCCCTAGCAGCCCGGCTGCCCCGCCCTATCCATGGTGCAGCGTGTTGCCATAAGGCATAGAATTCTTTGGCCAGTTGGGGTCGGCCATCCTGAGTCTGTCCCCTCGCAGCTGTTGCTGTGCGCCGATTCTGATCGCCAATAGGACAGTGAGACACCGAAAGGTCCTTGGCTTGTTGTAAGTACTGCTCTGCAGCAATTGAAACATCGGGGTGGTATCAGCACTCTTCTAAACATCCTTTCACACATCCTCAGCCAAAACATAGCAACCTACCCGCTACTAGGAGGAGAACTAACTCTGTCCTAACAGAAACCAGGACATGTATCTTTTCCACTTGGGTGCTATTGCTCACAATTTTGAGAATTCAACATGAGCAAGCTAGGAAATGTGGGTACATACAGAACCGCGTGTATATGGCACACAACAGACTTGGGATGTGGATCCTGCGTGAGGCCTACAGGCTTCTCTTTGTATACCATGGAGCACTGGCTTGTAAACATGGTGAAATTTCCCATCCTTGATGGGTCTAATACAACAAGTCTTTTCTCCCTTTTCTGCCCTGTCCTCTTTCTTAATGTAGGCAGTTGAGAAAGCCAAAATTGGAACGAAAAAAAGAATATAACACAGGTAAGTGGCTGTAAGTCCCCGGGATACCTATTTACGCTGGTTACTGAAGAGGATGGCACTTGGTCACTCCATGGCTTTCATTTGGCCCCAAAGCCTTCTGTAGTCAGCTGAATTCACTCCTCAGTGACTTTTCTGTGAAGAGAGGTAGGTGCAAATAGGAGATTTTATGAATTCCTTGGGGAGGGAGCAGTGTGAATTGCAGCTTGGTAGGCACAAAGCAAACTGTTCTAATTGTGCAAAGTAAATCGATACTTGATAAGTTCAAACTTAGTTTTATAGTTGGCAAGCACAAAAGTAAACCTTAGCTGTGATCCTAGCAGCACAGTGGTGTAGCTCTTCCCTTCCCCTTGTCCTCTTAGCTCTTTTAATGACAGTGCAAGCAACCAACCTGTGCCAAAGGGTGCTGTATGGCAAACAATGGGCAGGCTTTTTTCTAAAAAGCACGAGTTTATGTGGTGTTTGGGTGTTTCTCTTGAAACGATTCTTCCCTCCTTGAGCTGTTAGATCCTAATGCAGGAAATGGAAGTGCTGCATGCATAAACAGAGTAATCAAACATACACCTCTTAGGAAGAGGCTTGCAATGTCCTAGTGTTTGTTTTGAGCACTGTTAGATACAGTTTGACATGAATGGAGTGAAAACACCTTAGAGAAAGGTGTTGATTGTTCTCACTTTTCCAAGACAGAAATAAGTGGAGTAGATTTCCCTCCTGCATGGAACAAAAGTTGCACGTTTGTTTTTGTCTGGCTAGCTTTCAGTCTCTTTAAAAATTTCCCTACAGGTCCCAGTTTTAAGTAGACAGTTTAAACGTGCAGAGCGATAAAGAAGTGGAATGCAGTGGTTGTGACACCAACTTCTGATCTGAAATGTAAAGAAAACTCAATCCACTTCAGGGTGCCTTTTTTGTTTGTCTGTTTCCATTTTACAAGAGCAACGGTGAAATAAGGAGAATCCCATCTTCACTGTTTCAAAATCCTTTGTTTCTGCGTTTCAGTCACCAGAACACTGAGGAGTAGAGCTGGTGCAAAAACTGTGAGACGAGTCCACGGAGAAAACAGGGACTTGGAGCTGCGCCGCAGCTGTAGAGTCGGACACAGGCGGTACTCGACTACTAACTCGTCCATTCTATTTGACAAACTTATGACAAAGTAAGTCATCTTTTCTTGCAGACCTCTTAGAATGATCTTTCTTAGCAAGCCTTTGCACTATGGCATGATGTTGGCCTCGACTTGCTCTTTAGTTTGACAGCAAAGAGGTATGGCTGCTCCTGGCATTTCCTTCCTGTTTACAGGGAGACACCGTTACCTGGCTAGATAAACAGATTTTCTTGAAGGTGCTATTTCAGCATATAAGAATTGATTTAAAAAACAACAACAACAACAACAAAAGTGCTTCATGGCTTGCTAGTTTTGTAATCTCACATTTCTGCAGGAATACTTGATTTGCTGCATTTCACCATTACACTCGTCAGCGCCGCTGATTCTGGTTTATCACTATTTGCATTGCAAATCTCCTTGTCCAAAGCTTAAACTGATGTATGCACTGCTTGAAAACAAAACCTGAAGTTGCAGAGCAGTAGACTCAAGTCATTATGTTAGCAGCTGTGTAACCATACTGCTTTCCAAACATAAGATGTCCAGCTTATTTTGTTTCTATGAAGAGTTTAAACGGCTCCCGTTAAGCAAAGATGTCCCCACACTGATACTTACTATTAAGCAAGGATTCCACCTCCTTTGGCTGAGGTCTGCTCCCTTACTCACATTGGAACATTCATCCAAGTAGCCTGCAATTCCACACTCTCGGGGGAAAGTCCATAGAATAGCAAAGGTTCCTCCAGTCTCTTCCTCAGCCTTTTTTTGAAGCATGCAATAAAGCAAAACATTCACAGGCTGCCCTTCCATGCAAAACAAGGCAAATTAGTAAGACAGGAGCCACAAAACTGATTATCCTTTAAAGTTAAAATGAGATTTGAAATAGATCGAGTTAGCAAGTGTTGTAAGTCTGTAGCTAAGTCTGGTTTTGCCAATGCAGCACAATTCCCTATCACGTAGCCAGAGCTGCTTCTGTAGCTCCAAGAAGCAAAACTGCTTTGACAAAATACTGTGTCATCAAAGCATTCGTTGGCTCAGTAGGCACGGCTCAGGTTCAAGAAGTTTGTGAAAAAATGAGTACTAACAGAAGCAGCAGGGTCCAAAGAAACACTTTATGTCCCCACTGCAAAATGAGGGGCTTTACCTTGAGTGTTATGCACACTGTCAATAGAAAAGCACTGTAACAGAATCTGCCACGGCAGTTTGCATGTTACTGAAAGACCATCAGAGTGGGACTGCAGCAAGATCATTGCGAAGTTACAAAAAAACCATGTGGGGGTGGGAGTTTAGTTGCGTTAGATAACACAATCTTAGATAAAGATTTTGGTCTTAACGTAAAAGTAAGGATGTCTACTGATTTCTTCAACTCCAACAACTGAAGCCCAAGTCTGAAAAATCGCCTTTAAGAATGCAAAGAAAATATTTAACTCTTCTGTATGTTCATACTTTGCTATCAAGCAAAGGAATGAATGCTGATGCCTTAACTATGTAGGGCTGTAGCTTACAGAGAGACTACACCTTCCTGTTTTTTTCCCTTTAAAAACGTTAAATGTACGTGAAATTATTTGGGGGTGTTTTCACATGCAAAGCCTAATGCAGTGCATGCAAGCCCTGTCATCTTCTTCGTCTAGTAGTGTCGCGTTAAGGGGTGTAGCCGATTGACCGTCATGGGTCCTGTCGGATTCAGGGTGCTGAACTATCACGGTCACGGATTCACCAACAACGCAGTACGGCCTCGCTCTAGTCGCATTCAAGGAGAACTCTCACAGCTAGGAAGAATGCAATTAAGTGCAATTTCTTACGGCGACAGGTACACAGGTTCTTTGGATTGTCAGTGATAAATTCACTGTCTGCAAAAGCAAGCTAGCATGCATGAAATGCACAGGTACACAGCCTAGGTATTAAGACATGAAAAAGCATCAAAACTCTAGAGATTTCTAAGATTCCACAGAGACGCCTGGTATAAGCAAGCGTTCAGATCTTACCCCACGGCGTCCCAATGGAGTGGGGGTGGGGGAGTGAGAGGCTCAGCCTGTCGAGTGATGTCAGAAGGAATCCTTCCTGATAGTATCTTCCCTAACATCCCCTTTCTCTTAAAGCAATTGATATTATTTTCTATCTTTAAGGTGGAGCTTGAGTGACTCTAGTCATGCATATCTTGGTTGTGCTTGGTAGAAATGATCTCACTTGCGTTTAAAGGTACAGGCTCTGAGAAATTCCGAGGGCGTGCTCAGTGAGGGGTGGTTGCACCTTGGAGGCGGGTAGCTTTTGGGATGGAGGTGTGCTTATGATGCCTAGTCGCTTAAGGCGATTACTCCACAAGTAGTAACTTAGTGTTGATTTAACTACAGCATATCTAAAACATAAGAAGGATGTTAGTATGGAAGAAGCCGATGAAACCAGTCCTTAAATCTTACTACTTATTGTGCGTGAGCAGACTGGCGTGAGTTTTAGCTATACTGGCAAATATCAAACCACACCTGTGTCGTCCCAGAGCTGGGAAAAAAAAAAACAAAAAAAAAAAAAACAAGGAAATGTTGAAGCAAATAGGGAGGCCTGTAGCTTGTGCAGTCTTTTAGCTGAGAAAATAAAGAAGGAGAGAGACAGGTAGCCTTGAGCTAGCAGAAGCAAGGAAGAGAAGGGCTAAAAGGGAAAAAACAGGAAGGAGAACACGAGCTCCAGACTGACCTATAGTAACCTTTTTCTCATTAAGGGTCATTAGCACATTAAAAATCACACCTGTCAAAATGCTAATCTATGCTAATGTGGGATTCGGTGTGTGTCCCCCCTCTCCTGTTCCCCCTCCCCCCCGGTATTCCTCTGTAATGCACAAGCTCAGTGGAGATAAGTTAGGTGAGCTGTAATAACCAATCCAAAGGAGCCAAAGAGAGAGTTTTCACAAGTTTCCTGTGTATAAATGACGGCGATTCGAGTCAGAGGTGTGCTTGCTTTGCGAAAGATGGCCAAGTACCTGACTCTGCAGAGTTCTATAAGTAATTCTATAATTAAAAGACCTTCGTGTGCATTCCGACTCTGGGTGCTTATTGGCGCGGTGCACTCTGCACGAACCTGCAGACAACATCTGTACTCAGTGTCATGCCTACAGACAACCCTTTACTGTTGGGACCTGCATATTTTTCTGTGCATTCAACACAACCCCTTTGGCACAACTAGTTAACCACGTAGCTGCCAGTCCACCACTCAGTTGCACTTGTGAAGAGGAAAAGCTATTTCCGTCTACTGGAGGAGCACATCCTCTAAATGCAAGCTTCACTCAGCTGGTCATTTACTGCAGGACAAGATTTGAAAAGTGTTGTTGAGTTCTGGGTTTCCTGCTTACAGGAAAAATTAAGTGCTAGATCGCCCTCTACTCCGCTTTGTCTGCTGCATTTAATGGAGATTAAACTGATTTCGTTTGCTCCTCCGTTTATGGACAATGAGCTGAAGGAACAGGTACAGCACATTAGCCTGGAATGCCTTCCCTCCCAACCAAAGTAAACTGGAGCTGTAACTAACACAAGCAGAAGCAAGGCTTCTGTGTTTTCAGCTGAATAAAGTTCCAACAAAATCATCCTCTGGGATTTGAAGCTTACTTCACATGACATGCCAACGACTCTTTTCCCTCCATTGTAAAGCGGATCCCTGCTGTTAGTTGCTCTAGAAGCAAAGGAATCATCGGTTTGGTTACCAAATAGCCGCTTCTGCAAACGAGAAGTGTTGTGCTCTCTCTTCCCTTTGAATGACTCCACACTTCTCATCAGCTACTGGATTGCTGACCTAGAATCAGAGAACATCCCAAGGTGGAAAGGACTCCCAATAATCACCAAGTGCAACTCGTGGCTCCACACAGGACCACCCCAAAGTGAGACCCGATGTCTGAGAGCATTGTTCAACACTTGTTGACCTCCGTCAGGCTCGGTGCCATGAGCAGTGCCCTGGGCAGCTGTCTCAGTAGCCAGCCACCCCCTCAGCGCAGCACCTGAGGCGCACGGGGCTCAGCGGGGCGGCCCGGGAGGGGAGGACGGCGGGGCGAAGTGGCAGCTCCCTCAGAGCCGTCTCCCCGCCGCCTCGGCCGCATGTCGTGGCTTTTTCGTGTCGGGGCTTTTTCATGTCGTGCCCTCGGTCTCTCGCCGTGGGTGAGATGCTGCTCCCCAGCGCGGACCCCTTGCGCGCGGCGGCGGCGGGAGGGAAACCCCAACCCCAAAGCCCTCCCGGCAGGGAGAGCTCGGGGTGAGGGCCGATCCGGCACCGACAGTAAACACACGCCGGAGGAAACGCTCTGGTTTTAGCCATGAGCAGCGCGGCCAGGTTCACAAGGCGTCACGCTGGAGCTCCGAGTTCGGCGGCGTTCCGAGGCCGTTGTGGCGGTTGTGGAGACGGCCCCGGCTGAGGTGGCTGCTGCTGTCGCTGCTGTCCCCTCTGTCCCTGCTGTTGCCGCTGTTGCCGCTGTTCCCGGACCTTGGAGACCCCCGGCGGCTCCCTGTGCCAGGCCCTGTGGCCCCGGGGAGCTGCCCGCCGCCTCGTCGGCCAGCCCGGCAGCAATCCTGCCAGCACAGAATAGCCCACTGCGTTTCAGGGTAAAGTGACGATTAATTTCTATTTCCTGGCCTGGGTGCTGCTTTCTTCTTTAAGGAAGCTTCAAGGTTAAAGGTTCAACTCAGTTATGTCAGGGTTCAACTCCGTTTCGTGAAGGGGCTCTTGTACGAAAGCTTAAGCTGGGATTGAGTCTCTGCTAAGCGGAGGCCAAACGTGGACCTACTGAGAAGCAGGTCCTAAGTGATAACATTTTCTAAAGAGACTGCTAAACACATCTGAAGAGTGCTGCTGCAGAACTCTGAATGGGGGGATAGCAACTGTCTTAACTGATCTGGAATCTTGAATTTACTTTTCAATGGACAAGAGGTGTGTCTCTCAAGGCAAACAAAGAGAGGAGTAACACCCTCTCTTGTCACTCATGTCAACATAAATTTATGCTCAGAGCGTAGGTGTAGGAACAGCATCGGTATGTATATGGAACATCGGGAGAGGAAGCTCTATTGGTATTTACAGTTTTTCTACTATCTTGCCAGAGAGACGTCATCTCCAAATGAGAAATGGATGTATTTTGAAACAGTGGTGGTGGATCGGATTTCTTCTTTCTAGTGTTAATATTTGCTCTTGAATCGTACTTAATACCTGGTAACACCTCAATCAGTTGTCAAAAATAAACTTAAAAATGTGTAAGGCTTATCTCATTGGTCAGTATAAAGATCAAGGTCTTCCCTTCCCTTCCCTTCCCTTCCCTTCCCTTTTTTTCTTTTTTTTCTTTTTTTCTTTTCTTCTTTTTTTCTTTTTTTTTTTTTTCTTTTTTCTTTTTTCTTTTTTTCTTTTTTCTTTTTTTTTCTTTTTTTCTTTTTTTCTTTTTTTCTTTTTTTTCTTTTTTTCTTTTTTTCTCCTTCCCTTCCCTTCCCTTCCCTTCCCTTCCCTTCCCTTCCCTTCCCTTCCCTTCCCTTCCCTTCCCTTCCCTTCCCTTCCCTTCCCTTCCCTTCCCTTCCCTTCCCTTCCCTTCCCTTCCCTTCCCTTCCCTTCCCTTCCCTTCCCTTCCCTTCCCTTCCCTTTTCATTTTCCCCAGTATTGTTTTTCTGTTCTCCTTCTCACTGCAGTCTTGATTTTGTTTCTTGTCCCTTAAGTATGTTTCCAAAGTGTTGCTGAAACATTTTCCCTTTCAATCCTACAAAAGGAGCTGTCACTGGTGAAGATCGGAGCTTATCCCTGAGCCCAGGAGCTGTCACCTTAGTCTTCCAATCGGACAAGGACGACTTCATTTCTCATGTAAATGCATTTGTCAGGTTTGCGTATTGTTTTTTCAGGAATGGAAAGTGTGTATAGAATGGATTTAAAATCAATTTTAAATGTAAAACGTCAGGGCAAAAAAGTTCTAATTACAACCTCTGCACACAATTTGCCAGCTGTGGGACTAGGAGTTTTCTTATTTACTGTGTTTTGTTTAATGTGTCTGAAGTTTAATGGACAGCAATCAAGGCGTGCTAGAAATCTGAAAGCACTTTATGCTTTGTTCTCTCCGTCATTTTGGTATAACAAACTAGCTTATGTTTTAAACCCTCCATGAGGTTAGTGGTTTCCCTAAAGGTAACAAGTCCCTGTGTGCTACAGTAAGACAGTAACAAAACATGAAGTATAGAAGTTCATCCTGTCATTATTCAGCTTCTGCCTATGGACACACAACTACGCTTATTTAAAGCGGTATCACCTTGAAACCTAATCAGCATTTTAAAAAGGACTTTGTAGCAGTTATTGGCTTTTGTCCTGGAGGGCTGAGGTTTGTTTTGTTTTGTTTTACATTCAGCATTTCCGTTTCTAGCTTACATTCCCCTGTTATTTTGCATGAGGAAAGCATGCAACTTTACAAAGTAGAACGGAAAGAGCTGCTTTTTAGTCTAACTTTTCAGTTTTTCATAGGAGTTTTAAATGTGGTAGGAGTAAAACACCAGAAGTACTGCTGCCAAAGTTATATTCAAACTCGTCTTTCTTGGAGAAGCAGAAGAAGCCCAGGGAGAAATGAATTTGCAAACATGCTCTTCATGCTCTCCTTTCCCAAGATTTCTCTGAGATATAGCCCATCCTCTGTGGGTTTTGAGGTATATGGTTCCCAGGAGTGAAAAGGAGGGCCAAACATCTCTCCTCTTGGATCTCAGCATGCCAGGGCTTTAGTGTACTGCCACTTACAGCTCTGCTTTTTCACCTGGAAAAAGCGACCGCATGATGTAGACTGAGGAGCCCTCACAAATTAACTTGCCGTCACCAAGTGACGCCCATGAAAGGTGTATTTAAAAGCTAGGCTCATTATAGAATCACAACAAACCCCTCATGACTGGTGCAGTAGACAGTGAGGTAGAGGGCGAGCCCTGGAAAGACAGAAGAAAAGTAGCAGTGAGTTCTGGGTACCTTTGTGCAGACGAAACAGAAAAACACAGGCAGTGAAGTAATAGTGTTCCGTTACTAATGCCAGCAATAGATAATTGCAACAATTATCTGTTAGATCATAGGTACTAATTAACAGATAATTGCGCAACTCCGGAAATCAATAAATAACTGATTCCCCTCAGAGAATGTCTTCTACATTTTTATATTAAAAAGACTCCAGAGTTGTAATGGATTAAAATCCTACGGAAGGGAAAGAAATGGCATCAGCCACTAGTTCTGCAGAAGCGAAAAGTAATACTGATAGAGTTTAGATGGAAATTTTCACTTTGTGTGTTTAGTTTGGGGATTCTTTTTAAATCATTCATACCAGCGATTTAGTTCTTAAGGCTGTTTCTTTGAGATTAAGTGACAGGACTTCTGTTACTCTTTTCTTCTTGGAATGCTTCTTGATATTCTTACGTCAGCCAGAACTTCTGTCTCTGTTGCAGATGTGAACAATGACCGTAGCTAAGAAGCCCAAATCTTCAAAGCCTAAAAAGCCCTCTTCAAGGCGGTCTGGCAAATCCAAGAAACCAAGTCCTAAAATAGTGATGTCACGCACCGCCAACTGGGGCCGGATAGTGCCTGCAGAAGATTCAAGCCAAGTCTCTGTGGCCCAAGGACGTGGAGGTGCTATTTACTGTAGATCATCTGAAAATTCTAAGGCTTTTGCCCCAAGAGATCTAAGTAAGTGTGTGTTTTATCCTGCCTCCATTTTCTTCAAAGCAAAAGTAGAAAATGCAGTTCTTACTTGTTGCACTGATAGAGAAGGGGACTACTGTGAACAAAGACTTCAAAAGCGAATCCCCTAAGGCAACTGAAGTGACTGATGTTACAGAAATTAATTTTGATATATTTACAGTCAACAGAGAAATACGGGGAGCTTTTTGTAATGCACAGATTCCTCCATGTCTTTTCTGTTTTGCAGAGAAAAGTGTTTGATTGTTGCTATTCACAGCTTCCATTTTTCACAGGTTTTTTGAAGGATAACATTGCTCAGGAAAAAATCTGGTATCTGTAGGGGTACCGTCATTCCTAGTTCCTAGTTTTTACATTTTTACCGTATAATTTCAAGTCTAAGTTTGTGGTTTAAGTTATAATAAGGAAAAAAACAGTAGTTGAGTTAATCAGGTTAAAGATTATAGATGGAGAGGAACTTGGCATTAGGTGCTACAAACAGAATGGCAGTTAGCCTTGCCTTAGAAGAATTAAAATGGTTGACTAAAGTTGTTTGTTTTTTGTTTTTTGTTTTTTTTTTTTCCCCAAAACATTGTGTTGACCAGCCAATTTGAATTTGGTGGTATTAAAGCTGTCTGCAATAAGTTTTTCTGGTTTGGATTGTAGCTAGCTCCTCTAGGTGCTCCTGCAGAATAGTATTTTTTTAAATACCTTTCTTCGAAACAAACAAACAAGATCTCTTTTTAAATTTAACTTTCTTGCAGTCGTTAATGATGGAATTGCTCCGCCACAGAGCATTCTTTTTCCACCTGAGAAGATTTGTATGGATTGGCGAGAAACACAAAGTGTTGGAGTTGGCCTGTACAATCTTGGCAACACATGTTTTCTTAATGCTACTCTACAGTGTTTGACCTACACACCCCCACTTGCCAATTACATGCTTTCTCTTGAGCACAGCCAGTCATGTGAGTACTTTCTAACAGTATTTTGAATCTGTTGGATAGCTCTGAAGGTGAAAGAACAGCAGTGATTCTGTGAGATAAGCTTATTTGCCTGATTTTACCTGTAGCAGCTGGCTTTGAGCACTGTATTAGCAGTGGGCTCCGAATAGCATATGGAGTGCAATTAATGCACCATGGTTTATTTATTTAGTTATTTGTTTGTTTGTTTGTTTGTTTATTTATTAAAGGATCATTTATTGCTTCATGGGAATAATGAAGTGCATTGGACAGTAATGCATTTAGTAATAATTTTAGAGAGTAATACATTTTGCAGCCTGTGGAGTTCACATTCCTGTCAGCCTTTACAACTGCGACTTTGCAGTAGTCTTTTAGATTTCTCATCACAAAATGCATTTGAATACAGGCTTAGTGGATATTTTTCTTCTGTCAAGTTGTGTGAAATGAAATGTTACAAGACTGTTGGGACATTGGCATCTTGGGAGAATAGAATGTAGCAAGGAGAGTGGATATGGTATCTATAGCTTAAATTGTACTCAGATGTTTGTAGGTATGGATATTTCACTGGACTGGGATGCTTTGTTCTTTCACTCTTCAGGTCGTGAACAAGATTTTTGCATGATGTGCACGATGGAGACTCACATTAACCAGGCCCTGCGTTGCACTGTTGATGCCATCGAGCCTACGCATGTTATCAGTAATCTCAGTCGTAAGTGGCTTCAGATGTGTTTCTTTTCGATAGCTTGTAATCTTCAAATAATTATTTGATGTGTCTAAGTGGTTTTAACACTCCAATGAAGAGAGATTTTAGAAATACAAGAATGATTTCATTTTTAAATGAGGTCAATACTATCATCTTCTTATTTAGGAATAGGACAACATTTCCGTTTTGGCAGTCAAGAAGACGCACACGAGTTCTTGCGCTATACTGTTGATGCTATGCAGGAAGCGTGCTTGAACGGAAGCACCGAGTAAGCATAAACAAGTTCACTTTCATACATTCTCTAGCACCTTCTAGTCCTTTATTTACTCTCAGAAATGATCTCTAGCACCTTTTAGTGCCTTATTTACTATCAGCAACGCAAGTCTACATCATCCTTGGTTTTCATCAAACTCTTTGAAGAGTTAATTCTGTGCCTTAAATCTTCTGAGGTCTGATTATAATTTATTTCCAGATTGGACAGATCTTCTCAAGCTACCACCATCATTCATCAAATATTTGGAGGATTTCTAAGATCAAGAGGTACTTGAAAAAATATTCCTGTCCTTAGAACTGATCTGTGTCTTTTGTCAGTAGTAAAGCAGTCTGTAGTTTGTCTAAAGTAGTATCTGTCAACAACTTGAATTTGGACAGTTAGTCTCCTTCACATAATGTTAAGCATTTATATTTTGTTTCCAGTGAAGTGCTTGAATTGCAAAGCAGTTTCGGATACGTATGAGGCATTTCTTGATATCACTTTGGATATAAAGGTAAGATGTTTTCTAAATATAATTCATGATGTTTAAGTACATGCATAACTTTCTAAATTAAACTTGTTTAACTTAAAAAACCAAACCACATATAATGTTAAAACGTAAGAGCTTGGTGGTGCTAAGGAAGTGGATTGGACTTTGTCCTTCCGTGGAACCCATGTAAATAGTCTCCACATTTGCATTGGGTTTAAGGGGAAAGAATTCTCTTTCTGCAAAAATTATAATGATGTCCTACTTCTTTGTTGTTCTACCTCAATATACATCTAATTGTTAGACTGATGAATTTGTACCCAGTATTGATGACAAAGCACACTGTAGATGCTGTCTAGGCTACTGGAAAAGTATTTGTTCCAAAGTCAAATGCCTTCCAGGTGAGGTCAATGCTGAGCATGCTCTTTCTGCCTCCTTCTTCACAGTGCTCCTAGTAGATCGCTTGAGTATGTTAGTAAGATTCTCTTATAAACTACTAGTATGTCTCTGGAATTTTGAATTACGGTGACTTTGCGCTCTTCTTTCTCGCTGCTCTAGGCGGTTTCGTCTGTTAGCAGAGCTCTGGAACTCTTTGTGAAACCTGAAGAGCTGGATGGAGAGAATTGCTATAAATGTAGCGAGTAAGATTTTGACGAATTAGGTCTTAATCCTAGATGTCAGTTTTCTATGTTGCATGACTCTGTTGGACTACCTCTAAACTTTGGATCTACTTACAAGTTTTGTGGAAGTTTATAAAAGACTTGGATTTTTGTTTCCTTGGAGGGGGGAAGTCTTGTTCATAGGCATTCCCTATGGGTTTGCAATTCTCTGGCTTGTATTTTGCCATCAGAATTCAAAAAGAGCTACTTTTGTTCTTTCTATTTATTAGCTCTCGACAGTACTTTTCTTGATGTAAACTGCCCAGTTTCCGTTGTTCTCTGGGCTAGTGGCTAATTTTCACTGCTTACACCGTAGGTCCTACCTTGGAGCGGGCAATGTGTCAAACTGAACTATTTTGTTTCAAAGGATGGCAGATGGGTTCAGTGTCTTTCCAGACAAGCTCAGTACATGAAGACTTCCTACTGTTAAATGTCTCCCTCCTGTAGAATGACCATGTGCTTCTGTTGTATTTTTGATGTTGATAGTCGACCTATGTTGGAGATTATTTGCAATTTCTAGCCCTGGGGACCAAGGCTCTCTCGTTCCGCTTTCAGTATTTGTATTTCCCTTGAAAGCTGAAAGAATGTATCCAGGATTGGAGTTCAAATAGCCACTTTTGTAGACCAAGAAATGGTACCTTGCCATCCAACCTGGTCATACCCTTTTGTGAGAGATTCCTGTTCCCGCTATGCTCTGAGTTGTTGGGAAAATTGACCTTCTTCTCTGTATTAACAAACCTGACACGCAGTGCATGGGTTTATGAAAAGAAAAAAGACCAACCTATTATGCAAGTAAATATCATTCAAATAGCATAGGCATGCGTGAGACATTAAAAGGAGTTTGTTTTGGGGGCGAAAAAAGAAGATGCCTTCAAACACTTATCTCTGCTTGGTTTTAAGGTGTAAAAAGATGGTTCCTGCGTCCAAGAGATTTACCATACACCGTTCTTCCCAGGTTCTCACAATATCACTGAAAAGATTTGCAGATTTCACAGGTGGAAAGATCAACAAGGTATATTTACCACTGTAATGCAACTATATCATTGTGTAATGGGACATCCCCCAAAGCTGAAAGTTGTTAATATTTTCAGACAATAATTGTAGACTAACGACTATGGCTTATTCTTTCTCTTAATATCAATAAAGTTCCCGCTTGACAAGAAGCATATGCTTTCCTCTGAGAAGGCTGATTCATCAGGAAACAGTTCTCTGCAACTTCTAGTCTTAACCGTTGTTTATGGGAAGACTTATTTGTAGTGAATCAAGAAATATATTCGAGAAATATATTCTAGAAATCAATTCTAGTCTGTGTTTTTTGGAAGTGTTTTTCTCTGGCTAGTCCACGAAGTACTCTGGGATAATTTTTCTATCTTCTTGATGTCTCTTTAGGAGGTGAAATATCCGGAGTATTTGGACCTGAGAGCCTACATGTCGCAGTCAATGGGAGAACCACTGCTCTATGCCTTATACGCGGTGCTGGTACATCACGGTGTCAGCTGTCACTCAGGACACTATATATGCTATGTAAAGGTAGAAGTCAACAGCATTTCTAACAGGGTAAAGGTTGTGCTGGCAAACCAATTAAAGCATGACTAGCAGCTACTGTTTCTAGGGAAAAAGATTTCATTATATTTTTATTTGACATGTGTGTATTTTGTTCCTATCCGTGATTTCAATTGGAAAACGTGCAATTCACCTAAAGAAATCGTTGTCTTTATTTGCAGGCTGGTAATGGACTTTGGTATCAGATGAATGATGCTAAAGTAGTGCATACTGACATTAAAAGAGTTCTTGGTCAGCAAGCTTACATACTTTTTTATATCAGGTAATAACAAATCTTAAAATGTGTTCAGAAGAGATTTACTTTCCTGTTATTGATATTTTTCTGTTTTGCAAGTGTTTTTCTTGCTATCCCGGGAGAAGATTATTATTTGTCTAATTCAGTTCTGTCTAACCTGAAATTCTCTGTGTCGTTTATTATCTTTTGTTGCTCGGCCTTAAACTGCAGCACTCATGTAAATTGCTATCTATGTGTTATCTGTAGCTGGCTAATTTAGAGAAGGAGAGAAATGAAGGCCATCTGTGGTGTAAGAATGAATTATTGCTGTGCAAGTGATAGTCTTAGTAGGAAGACTGTTCTCTACTTTTCAGTCTGTAGTCATGGCGAAGCCTTCTGTAGAGAAGGCTTCCATATCGTATGAGCTGTTCCTCTAAAATGATAGGATGGGATTTAATCCAAGAGTAGGCTGAAAGAAAAACTAAACTACGATCACTGCTCTTTTCTGAAGGCGCTATGATTTGACACTTGGAGAACGTGCGTTTTACTTGCCAGCACCATCTTATCCCTGTTCATTCCCTCCTGGTCAGCAGGGGGCTAATAGTAAGCAGGCTGGATTTCTGGGACCACGACTTCTTCCTCATATGATTAAGGTAATTCAGGGAAGCGGGAGGGCAGATAACGGCACCAAACTGCTAGTGGGTTTGGGGTTTGGTGTGGGGTTTTTTGTTTGGTTTTCGGCATCTTAGTTTTGTTTTCCTTCCCACGCTGCAGCTTTCTTCACAGCCCTCATGCTACAGCCAGAGTCATTCAAACAGTGGTTACTGCTAAATTGTGCAGCCATGCGACTCCATTACTTTATACCTCCAAGACAGCTTTCTAAAGCACAGAGAGCTACGCTCTTTGACTATTTAAGCAGAGTGTACTAATCCTCAAATCATTTAAAAGAGGACTTGTTTTTCCTATCCTCGTCACTTTAGCTAAGACAGGGAAAACTAAATGTCTTATTCCTGAGCACCAGAACGATTACTTCAGGCTTTTCAGGGTATGTTTAAAGGGGAAAATAAATATATTTGGGAATAGCAGCAGGTAATGTTAAGTTGCTTGGCTGTTTTTCAAAGATGATGTTAATTTGATACCAATCTGCAGTAAACCAAAAGCAGGAATTGAATACGCTTATTGGACTTGCATTTATCCTTAACGGGCAGTGTGTTTTTCTTTTTAGGTGTTAAGACCATTTGTAGAAACACTCAGTAGGAGAGTTTTGTGTTTCAAAATGTTACATGCAGTGTTTGCGTTAATCCATCTTGCAATTTCTTCTTTTTAAATACAGAATTCAAGCCGTTTAAATGGAAATGGATCCATAAAAGAGGACGCAAAGACCACTGGTGTCACCCTAAAAAGGCCATCTTCAGCACCACCAATGGCCTGTGTTCAAAACCAGGCAATTACCAGGCCTTCAATTACTGATACGTCAAGAAAACAGAAGATCACCATCAGTATTCACAATAAATTGCCTGCTCGTCAGACTGTGTCACAGCCTGACTTTCTTAGCAGTGCTGTGGAGGATGAAGATCTCTACCAGGCTGTTCCTTCATCCACAATTACAAATTTGGTAATGCAAATGAAGCAAATGCAAACAAACAAAAAAGTTTCTGATGAAATTTTTGTGGAGCCAACAGTGAATGAAAATCCTAAACTCAGCTCTGATAACACAGTCCCTTATGGTGCAGAATCTTCAGGAAAATCTGAGGAGGAGTCAAAGGGCTTATTTCAAAGGAATTTGAAATGCAATGCAATGTCCTCTAATGGAATTTTGGTGTGAAAGGTAGTCCGTACATTGCAGCATTCCAATTCTTCCTGTCAGAATGCTGACAAAGGAAGATCCCAGCATGAGCTGCCAAAAACAGATTCACTAAATGGTGCTATTAGGTTAGTTAATGAATCTAAAGAAAACGGACTGAAACTTGATGATTCCACTTGCCGAGTAGAACCTGTTAAACCTTCTGAGATGTTCTTTTCTAAAACAAATGGATTGCTTGAAACATAGATTTGCTCCATCGAGAATTTCTCACCTACGATGTATTCGGGAGTGTTTATTGTGTTCCTAATTCAGGTGAAATACTGAGAAAACACAGCACACACGTGATCATAAGACTTTGTGGTATTATCCCCTTAGAATTTGCAGACCTGAGCTTACATTAGAACTTGTCAACTTAAGCTCAGCTGAGATAAAAATTCCTAAGTTTCCTAAAGTAGATTTTGGGGGGTGAGTTGGGGTTATCTTTGAAGTGTAGATAATGCATACAACTCACAGCGGTCTTGCTTACCATTTAATGGAGAAATTCTGACAAGACTAGTCCTCAGTACTACTACAAATAGTATTTTTTTGTCTGCTGACTTGTGCGTTTTAATTGCAGATGCCTGGAGCTATGCCTTCAGTCAATCGAGAAGTCATCACGGAGTCCTTCAGAGCCAGCCAGCTGAACAGCTTGTCAGAGGAAATGAGGTAAAATGAGCACAGTCTGATTAAGACAAGACTTTATGGAAGTTCGTTACAGTTTTATCTGTCTACTAATAGTATTTAATGGAAGGATTTAAATTAGTACAATTCCATACTGTGTGTCCAGTGTCACGAACAGAACTAATGATCAGCACTGAGCATATCACTCTGATGCAGGTTGGTGCCTCAAGGAGAACTTGTGTTCCTTTATAGAATGTTTTTCCATTTTTCTCCACTGTCTGGAGAAACACTGGCTGTTCCCTGCTCGCCCCTATGCCTTTTTTCTCAGAGCAGCAGGTGGAAGGAGACAGATGCGTTTGCTTTTTTAGTGCAATGGCTTCAGAAGCAAGAGGGGAAAAAGCACTTTCTCTGGGAGCTGAAGAAGGTGTCCTAATCACAGGAGAGGTTTCTAAATGGCATATCTTTGCGAGGGTTCCTGTAGTCCGGAGGTTTTTGTTTGTTTGTTTGCCTTTGGAAGGTTTTACTCTTAATATTCACGTCCTTCAGCAGAAGTGAGAAATGGGTTTTTATTTTATGCAGTGTTGCGGAACCTCCGAAATCTCCTGGGAACGATGAATACCTCGCCCAGTACCAATGTGATGACCGTGGAGACAAGGAGAAAGCAAGAAGATCAAAAGAACGTGACCTCATTTCAAAAGAAACCGTTTTGTCTGGCAAAGAGTCTTGTGAGCCTGGTGAGAAATTGCGGCAAACTTCCTCTCTCAAGTCTGACACTGAATGTAGCTCTAACAATCTTTCTTCCTTAGCTATTGCAGATAGACGCCAAGATACAAAGGACAAGACTAAAACCACTGAGAAAGAGCATTACCGAAGCAAGAGGGAACATGCTCCTAGTGAAGAGAAGGAGAGTCAAAAAGCAGGTCCTTCCAGCAAGAGGAGGTGTTCTCAGAGCGTGGAATTTGTTGAGCAAAAGAGTCACAAGCAGGAGTACTGGGAGGGAAGCAGGTACAGATCTTTCCCTCGTGAAAGAAACAGCCCTGAGAATGGCAGAAGAGCAGTCAAATATTCAAAGTACAGATCTGGCAGCGGAGGAAGATCAGAACAAGGTAGCAATAGGTACTACCGATCCAAAGGGGAAAGAAGTTGGAGCAGAGAAAGATACTATCGAGACGAAGCACGGAGATGGGAAAGATGTGGCTATTACAAGGATTACTATTCACCTCATGCGACAGGAGACAGTAGAGAGAGAAAGTTCTCTCACGGCGATTCAGCCTTTGACAGATGGACTGCAACTTACTACAGCAGGTCACATAAGCATTATCATTACAAAAGCGGATGGCCTCACGGTTCCCTCTTGAGAGAGGAAGATGTACGTCGCTTTAGCACACCCCGAGCAGACTTGCATCGTTGCTCGGTACCTCAGCAACATTCCGGAAGACATTCTCGTGAAAGACATGCGCTTCCACCTGTGTCAGCTCATTTGGAGAACTGTCTCCAGAAAAATGAAACAGAAGGAAACAGAAAAAGAAAATATACCCGTGCAGAAGGTAGTGAAAGTGAAATAGAAAGTAAAGACAGAAAGATAGAAAAGGAGCTTTTAGGTGGTGAAAAAAATGCAAAAATATCACAAGTTCTGGAAGAAACAGAAGTCTAAGGATAAAGATGGAGAGAAGGATTCCAAGTAAGCAAGGATTCCAGCATACTCCTCATTTTTTATCCTAATTCTTTTCTGGGTGCTTCTCATGTCTTCCTTTTTTTTTTTTTTTTTTTTTTTTTTTTTTTCTGGTAGTTTCTAAGTTCTTTAGATAGCACCAGCTGGCTGGGGATCATGTTGTTAGGTTGATCAGTGAAGACAGGAAAGCTCTTGCTGAATTGTGTCAGAGCACTAGCTTTGGACCACATAGTTCGAATCACATCCGTACACCATTCCAGATTAGGTTAAAAGATTTTTTCTGCTTGCACATATTCCAGAGCTAGCCGTTGTTAATGATCTGTGTACAAACCAGGACCTATGGTCCTTCAATCTGACGGCTTAAGTTTGCTGCATCTAAAGTAAGTTGCGTGTGCACAAAGCACCACAAAATAGCTGACATGCTGCAAATCATCACCTGTGGTAAAATAAATCAAGTTTCATATAGGCAACAAGTGCCACATCTTTTTTTCCCTTTTTAACTTGCATGTTTCTTTCAGACTTCATGATTTGTGTTTCTGTGCGCTCCGCTTTGACAATGCCAATCGCAAGCGTAAGAAAAAGAAGAAAAAGGAGAAGAAAAAGAAGAAAAAGGAGAAACACCAGGAAAGCAAAAGGCTCCTTGGAACACTTGGATCCTCGTTTCCAGAAGATAACGCGGGAGAAGAAGGAAGAATGCCATCCTCCAGATGGCTCTTCATGTCAGTAATGCAGAAGTGAGAGCAGTAAACAACCTTACAAGGAAGGGAAGACTTCCAGTGCAGGCGAAAGCAAGAAATACTGCTCCATCGCATCCAACGACTATACTAAAGGTAAGCGGCCGCAGCGTGTGTGAGGAATTCCTTTTATATTAATCTCGAGATTATTTCAAACAGTCTTGAAGTGCTTGATGACTTAACAGTCTGCAGATTTATTATCAAATCAAAAAAAAACCCCACTTGGTAGACTATTTTTTTCCCAGTTTTGAATGGCCACTAGGAAAGAAGGCCTGAAATAAAGAGGTTAAAGGCAAATGGTTTTCACAGAATCACAGAATTTTCTAGGTTGGAGGAGACCTCAAGGTCATCGAGTCCAACCTCTGACCTAACGCTAACAGTCCCCACTAAACCATTTCCCTAAGCTCTATTTTCATTTGGTTTGATGATGAAGTGGCAAACAAGAGGAAGAGTTGCAAGCTCCCTTCTTAAATTCAGTCCAGCCAAGTAGGAAAAGTAAATGTGGACGGACAGCTGTATCTTGGCAAAGAAGATAGTAGGGAGCAAGGAGGTTTAGCAGTCAAGATGGAAGGTGATGCCATGAGGCTTAGAGGCTAGTAATGTTCTAATGAACATGGCCAAGTCTTGCGCTGGGCAGCCTGCTTGGGTCCAAAGCCTGCAGTCCTCCCCAAGATGTCGGCGAGGGGCTGGTGAGCCGTTGGGACGGAACCCCCGTTGCCCGGGTTCCCCAAGCAACCGCCCCACTCTCCAGCCACCATGGCAGGTCCAGCAGCCGGCTCCCGCTCCTCCCGGGGCTGCGGCCCTGCTGGCGAGCCCAGCGCCCCAGAGCTCAGCCCAGCGGCCTTTTTCCCACAGAGGGTTTCCCCAGACGGCTTCCGCGGCTTGCGCAGACGCAAAACTCCCCCTTCGTCGTCCCAGCCGTGCCGCCAACGGTGGCTGCCTGGCTGCTGCCCTCCCTCCCCGGAGCGACGGCGCTGCCCTTGCAGCCCCCGCAGGTACCCACCCTCCCCTCCGCGCTGCCCCAGGCCACCGTCTGGCACGTGGTGCCGGGGGTCCAGGGGCAGGTGCTGCAGCTCCCCGCCGGGGTGCAGCTGCCACCTGGGGGGCACCTCCCAGCCCAGGGGCACCACCTGCAGCTTGGGCAGCTCCCCGCCGGGGGGCAGCTCCCTGCTGTGGGGCAGCTCCCCGCCGTGGGGCACCAGCTGCAGCTGGTGCAGCTCCCCGCTGTGGGGCAAAACCTGCAGCTGGTGCAGCTCCCCGCTGTGGAGCAAAACCTGCAGCTGGTGCAGCTCCCAACCATGGGGCACCAGCTGCAGCTGGTGCAGCTCCCCGCCGGGGGGCAGCTCCCCCACACCGCTCCTCCCTGTGCCCCCGTCCATCAGTGGGGACAGCCCATGGTGACGGGGACACTGGTACCCCACCATGCGCTGGGGCTGGGGCCCAGGGCCGTGCTCCATGGGGAGCTCCTGCACCCCGCAGGCGCCTGCCTGTTGCAGGCCCCCGCCCAGCGCAACCCCCCGCCACCCCTCGTCCCGGGGCCTCCGCTGCGGGGGCAGGCGCTCCCCACGCCCCGCACCCTGAGCAGCAGCCGGGGGCAGCTGCCGGAGCCCTGCTTGCACGCCGTGGGGCTCAGCGAGGACCAGGGGCCCCCGCTGCCCGGCCCCACTGCCCCCAAGCCTGCCCAGGCTCCAAGGACCGCCAGCACCCAGACGGCGACGCCTGACGGTGAGTTTGGGGCTGGCACAGCCGGCCGCTGGGCGCCCCACACCCAGGGGCCATGGGAAAGCTGACATCGCCCGTCTTGGGGGATTTTCTTGCTTCGTCCTCAGCGGCGACAGCCCCGCAGGTGCCTGAGGAGCCCCCGCAGCTGCCCGAGCTGGGCCCTGATGCCTTTGCCGAGGCCTTTCCAGAGCTGGCAGGGGACAGCCAGCAGCTGCAGCACATGCAGGACGAGCTCCTGGCCGACCTGGACATCCCCATCCCCGGCATGGAGGAGCTGCTCAGCTGGCTCGATGCCGTGGAGCCCCAGGACGCCTTCCCCGATTTGCCCAGCAGTCCTGCCCTCAGCCGCTTCCTCTCGCAGCTGCCCGACCTCTGCGAGGACATCGAGGAGCCGAGCACGCAGGGACTGGAAGCCACAGGAGCCCTCGGTGAGGTCCCCTCAACCCCTGGGCTGCGCCCCGAGAAGCTTGAGGGTGGGCTGTCGCTGCAGTCCCCCGTCGTGCCAGCAGTGAGCCCCCCGCTCAGCCCTGCAGCCAGTCCCCTGCCCAGTGCGCTTAGGAGCCCCCTACCCAGTCCACCCCTGAGTCCCCCCAGGAGCCTCCCTGACACCCAGCTCCTCAGTGCCCTTAGTAGACCCCTGCCCCAACCCCCCCAGCGTTCCCTCAAGACCCGCCCCAACCCCAAGGTCCCCAGTGCCCTTAGTAGACCCCAGCCCAAATCCCCCCCGAGTTCTCCCAAGAAACGCCCCAACCCCAAGGGCCGCAGTGCCCTTAGTAGACCCCAGCCCAAATCCCCCCCGAGTTCCCCCAAGAAACGCCCCAACCCCAAGGGCCGCAGTGCCCTTCGTAGACCCCAGCCCAAATCCCCCCTGAGTTCCCCCAAGAAACGCCCCAACCCCAAGGGCCGCAGTGACCATAGGAGACCCCTGCCCAAACGCCCCCTGGGTCCCCTCAAGAGTCCCCCGCCTGCCCCTGCGTCCACCGGCACCAAGCGGGGGGCCAAGCGCCCTGCGCCCAGCAGCACCCCCGGGACAGCGCAGAGCTGCCAGCACAGGAGGCCGACGACAGAGAACCCCCCCGGCAAGGAGAGGAAGACGCTGCTGGGCCAGGCTGGCCAAGGCCGCAAGAGACCGTGCCAGGGGAAGACGGCTGGCAGCAGCACGGTGGCTGGCAGCAGCAGGGAAGCAGGCAGCAGCGCGCAGCAGCTGGCGATCAACAGCACCACGGCACCCAGCAAGAGAGCGCGAAGCCCGGGGGCTGCAGGGGGGCAAGGAGCAGCGGCGCCACCTCCCCGCAGAGCGCGGCTGCTGCCGGAGACTCCGAGTGGGGAGCCCCGTGCCGTGCGGCCCCAGGACAGGCTCTGTCCCCAGGCCAGCGGGGCCAGGACGCTGCAGCGCCAGCAGCCGGGGACAAAGACCCCCAGCGAGACTTTGCAGCCGCTGGGGGCCAGGGCCAAGGCGCTGGGGCCAGCGTGCCAGCTGGCCTGTGTGCAGCCGCAGCCCACCTCCAGCAGCCCCAGCAGCATGCCCAGCGCCCCGCCGACAGTGCCAGGCTCCAGCTACCCGTGACCGACCTCGGGCTTCTCCTCGACGGCCCCCGCAGCACCCAGGCAGGCACAGAGACCTCTGCAGGCACCTGCTCCAGCTTCAGCCACGCTCCTCAGCCCTTGCCCCTCTCGCTTGCCCTCTCCCCTCTCTCGTGCTGGAGCTAGGGGATGGGCTTGCCACTCACAGGGATGGCAACAGCGCCAATGGCAAATGCGCGCGCGCCTCACCCAGGAAGGTGGCAATGGCAAGCTGGGGAGATGCTGGCAGCAGCTGGGCTGGGAAAGCTTGGCCATGGCAACTGCTGCTTGGGACACCAAAGGGCTGAGAGACAAGACTTGCTTCTTCTTTCGGGGCATTGCTCTTCTTTCCTGCCTTCTGGATCAAATTCCTCTCCTTAGGTGGTCACTCAGCAAGGCCTCTGCCTGCAGAGCACTTCTTCTTGCACTGGCATGCCAAGGGGATAAGAACTGGGAGGTCTTTGGGATAGCAAATGATCAGTGGGATGGGAAGTGATGATGGGGATAGCAATTCATTGGAATGGGAAAAATGGGTTTTATTTGTATTAAATTTAAATTTTTTAATTTTCATTTAATTTATTGGTTTTCTTATTTATTTAATTAAATCCACTTTATTGACTGTGTTGTACGGTATGGCATTGTTTTATTATTATAAAATTATAAGTATTTAATAGTATTAAATATTTTTATATATTAATATCTTATAAACTGTAAGTATCATTATTTATTATTTTGTTGGTTTTTATTCCTTTTCTACCCTATTAAACTCTCTTTATCACAACGCACTGGTTTGGACTTTATTTTTCCTTCCGAGTCATTCTGGATTCACTCCGGATGGGGGGACACTAGCGAACGCCTGTGTGCTTCAGATCCAAGGTCACCTTTGCCCTCATTCAAGATACATATTTGCATCTGTTGTTGTGAAACAAAATTAACAACAGGAACAATAAAGTTACCTACTTGCTAGCAGCAGCTCTACATTTGCTGGGGTCTGCTCTGTGCATTTTGAAGACCATTCCATGCTCTTCAGCCCCTTCAGGAGGAAATGTATGGTTCTAGGAAAATGCGTCTTGACCTGATGCAAAGCTGTGACGCAGCCTGCAGCTGCTGCAAGCCCTGGCATTTTACCTGCAGCCCCTCCAACAACTCTGATGTTCCCTGCATCGACTTCAACCACTGCGGCAGGACCTGAGGCCCCTCAAAGCCTTGTAACACACCCTGCAGCCCCTCGAGCCCCTGGCATGGTCCCTGCAGCCCCTCCAGCCCCTGGCATGTTCCCTGCAGCCCCTCCAAGCCTGGCACAGGCCCTACAGCTGGCTCCAGGGACGACCCCGTTGCTGTCTCAGGCACCAATACACACAAGGGGAAGGAATGGGGAAGGAATGCATGCAGAAGTCATCTCGTTTCGGAAGGGCAGAAAGTCCTCCCAAGAAGAGGAAGGAGCAAGAGGAAGGCGAGGCAGCCTACCCCAAGGTAGGGCCATCCCAGGGCACAGGAGGCTGTTGGAAAGGAGAGCAGAGAGAAAAGCATCAGGAAGCAGGTGATCCCCATCCCTGGGCGAGCTGCGAGCCATGGGACAAGATTGCAGCTGTCCTCCAGGCGAGCACATTGTCAGCTGGCTGCTGCGCTGCTGGGATAGCAGCTGCGGGAGCCTGGCAGCAGAGGGCAGGGAAGCCAAGCAGCTGGGATCCTTCTCTGGGGAAGGGGGCACTGAGAAAGCGCTTGCAAACGGGGCACAAGCCCTCAGCCTCTGGAGGCGTGAAGGAAAGGGATCCCTTCTGGGAAGATGCTGTGGGCTTGCTGAGGCTCAAAGAACAGATGGTGCTGGCTGCTACCAGCGTGCTGCAGCAGCGGCAAGACAGAGCCGTGGTGGTTTTCCTCAGCTGGGCAGCTGAGCTCCAGCACAAGCGCTCTCTCCCTGCCCCTCCTCCAATGCCAAGGGGAGAAAAGAGGCTGGCAAGGGCTCAAGGGCTGCCAAAAGGACAGGGAGATCACTCCACAAGGAGCGTCACGGGCAAAGCAGGCTCAGCACAGCCTGTTCCAGTCCAGCCCGGGGCCTGCTCCTGCGGGGGCTCTCCACAGGCCGCGGCCTCCTCCAGGCCACAGCCACCTGCTCCACCGGGGGCTCCTCCACCCGCAGGGGGGCTGCAGCGTGGAGATCTGCTCCACGGGGGACCCATAGGCTGCAGGGGGACAGCCTGCTCCACCAGGGGCACAGCCTGCTCCACCAGGGGCCTCTCCCTGCACAGGCCGCAGGGGAACTGCTGCTGTGAGCCTGGAGCACCTCCTGCCTCCTGCTGCACGGACCCTGGGGGCTGCACAGAGCTTTCTCACTCCTCCCTGAGCCAGACGCTGCTGGGCAGCAGCTTTTGTTCCCTTTCTTAGATGGGCTCTCCCCCAGGCGCAAACATCATCCTTTTGCTCTGCGTTCTGGGCAGCAGCGGGTGGGTCCCTCCTGGAAGGAGCCTCCTGGAAGCGGCTCTGAGCTCCCATGGGGCAGCTGCTGCATTCTCCTCACAGAGGACACCCCTGCAGCCCCCCGCTCCCACAGCCTGGCCACGCAAACCCAAGCCAAGACACCGAGCGAGCCTCCCTGATTGCCAGCCAGCAGCTGGCTCAGCCTGGGACCCCAGGCCAGTGCCCACAAGACTCTCCTGGGCCTTGAAAAGCAAGCCTTGTGGGGACGGAGCACCCACAAAGAACGGACTCACACAACAGGACTCCTTGCCAACACTGCCTCACAGACACCTGGGCCTTGAGCGGGTAGCTCACCTTGAGCGAACTCATTTCCTTCCCAGTAGCTGAAATGTGCCCTTTCGGGGGCATTTGGGGGCTACAGCGTGCTGCTGAGAGGGTTGTTGGAGCTCCTGCAGGGCAGTGCTTCCACTAAGGCAAGGCCTTTTCTGCATCTTCTACTGCCCTGCAAGCGAGGATGCTTGGGGCACACAAGAAGCTGGCAGGGGACACAGCTGCAGGGATTGCAGGGATTCCTAAAGTCATAGCCAAATACAAGAAAGACAGGAGGACGTGATGCTTCCGAGAGAAAGGAGCTCGCTTTGGGGTCCAAATCCATCCCTTTTTCAGGAAAGCAAGAGATGCTGTGCATTTCTCTCGTCCCCCTGAGACAGCCACTGGGTGACGATGGTGCCAAGTGTCTGGAAAGAGACCTTGCTTTCTCAGGCCCAGGTGTCCAGCTGCACACCAAGGCCGTCCCTGGCTTCCAGGCGCAGTTGCCAGGCCCAAGGCCGAGCTCCCCTGCGAACCCCCAGCCCAGCAGACCTTGCTCCTGGCATTGTGGAGCAGCCATTTCACGGCAGCCTTTTCTCCTGGCAGTCAGCTTAGCGCCGAAAGCTCTGTCACCGGGACACCCGAGAGCCGTGGCAGCTCAGCAGAGAGTCACTGTCAGCCTTGGAGCTCACAAAGGTGGGTGGCCGCAAGTGCCCTGAGCGTCCAGCTCGCAATGAGGACTGCTGTGGCACTCAAATTGTCACCTGTTTGCTGCGATGCTGGGATACCTGCTCTGGTAGCCTGGCATCAGAGGCCAGGGAAGCCAAGCAGCTGGGATCCTTCTCTGAGGCAGGGGACACTGAGAGTGGAAATGGAAATGGGGCACAAGCCCTCCGCCTCTCAAAGGAACCCCTCAGATGTTTTGGTATAGTAAACTTACGTATATCTGTGTGACTCTAGACCACAACATGTTAGTGTTCTGGTTTGTCCACTGCTTTGTTGTGGGGGCTTTGAGTTGGCCTCTACTCTTTAGGTGAATGCTGACTTCATATCTATGGTGCACTTTATTCTTAAAATGGGAAGTTTCTACCAATTTCCTGTCCAAAGTTCCTCATAAGCCAACTGCAATCATCATTTCAGATGTATCTCCCAACTTACACATTTCCTAATTCTCCTTGATATTTACTCAAGAAATGCATTTTCACAGAGACATCATATTTTTCTCTCAACTGGCATCTGGCTGAGCAGAATGATGTCCTTTAATTCCCTTCCACACAATAGGCAACTTGTTCCTTCTGTCTTCTGAACACTTCCTCCTAAGTTCAATGTGAATACAAGCGGCAGAATTTTGCCTCATGTCTTATATGTGTGGCAGGGCTGCCCTGTCAGGTGTATTTATACTGGAGAAAAAAAAAAAAAAAAAAAAGAATAGCCATACATACCATATAACCACTTAACTTTTTCAGTTCTTCTGTTAACAGTGCATGAACATGGGGTTTTGTTGTTTTATTGTTTGTTTTAAACTCCTGACTGCCATATAGCAAACATGACAAAAAAAAAAAAAAAAAACACCCTTTGTTGAGAATCTCTAAGCATGGCTCTACTTTGTATTATCAAATGTCACTTCACCTGAACCATTTCAATCACAAGGGATATCCTTCTGTCAGGCTCGGTAGTACTTCCCAACTTTACGTCACCTGGAAATCTCAAAGCTCATATGTAATTTTTAGTCTTCGGCCACCATATCCGTACTGAACATACCTAAATTTGAAGTCATCTCTGCTCTGAATAGGAGGTTGGGTTTTCAGAGCTCCCTTCCAGCCTACATTTCTCCATGAGTCTTTGCCTCCTTAGCAGCTGCAGTTTCAGAACTGTCTCTGAGAATCACTACAGGTAACCTCTCCTTTGCCGGTAATTCCCTCTTCGAACAGTGTGAACAATTGCAAACTCCCTTGATTCACTTGCAGCCCCAAAGCCCAAATCCATAGATAAGGTATCAGAAGCTCACAGAAAGTGAAATAGATGTAGTTCATCCCCTGTGTAGGGGAACACTGGTCCTACAAAGGCAAGCTACTAAATTCTCTGGAAACAAATTAGCTTTAATAAATTATCTTGTAAATTCCACATTACCCGCTACTTCCCTAGTCTTATCTCTTCTTGCTACAAAACTTTGCCCAGCGTTGATGTCAAACTAACAGGCCTGCACTTGTCTGGATCACTCTTTACATTCTCCTGGACAGAAGTATATTTGTTACTCTCCCATTCTGGGGACTATCCCTCTATCCCTGATTTGCACAGTTGTGATGTATTTTTCCTACTTGAGTTGTTGTTCTGTGTGCCAATGCTGTTAATAGGCTAGGTAGATATCAGCTTGTCATTTTTCACTTGAATCACTGTAGATTTTTATTTCACCTCAGATGATGTTGTGCCTAGTGCCCTACCCTCATTTGCAATGGGAATCCTGTCACTGCCCTTAATATCACATTGTTGTTGCTGTTAGATGCAGGAAATAAGATTTGCAGCATTTGAGACATCATTAACTTTTGATCTATTTTTGCCTCGAGTATGCAACTGTCCTAATTTGTTCTCTTTGTTCCCCCTGGGTTCTGTGGCTTAAGTATCATTTACTATTATTGTTTAATTTCCTATGTGAAGGAGGTTTTGGGTCATTCGTACTTTATTTTTGCAGTTTTTAACCTCTGAAATGTACCTTTTCTCATTGCTTTTTTCCCATCGGAATTTTGAATTTTAACTCTGCCTTCTCTGCACTCCAGTCCCAGAGATGCTTAGTCAGACTCAATGATTCATTTCCTTAGATTTCAAAGTTTGCATTTGTAAGCCTCAAAAATTTCGTTTTAAGCCTGGTTTTGTTTTATGTTTTGTTTTATCAGTTTTATGGTATGATAAGCTTTTGCTTCCACTGAAGGGTAGAAGTCATTATGAATAGTGCCAACAAAACAGAAACATAACAATGAAAATGATATTTGAATTCAGAATAGGTATTTAAAAAGTTCACCTTCTCCAGCACAAATGGGGAAAGTAAAATCAATAAATAAATAAATAGAGCAGTCCTAAATCATCAAAACTGGCCAAAGAATTAGAAGAAGCACTATTTTTCCAAGGCTGCAATGTTTTCCATTCATCTCACTGGGCCAGCAGAGCACTAGAGAGCTGGATGCACTGAACTCCTGGCTCATACCCTAAATGACCTGCAGGAAGATCTTCTTATCTCTGTCCCCCCGTTTCTCCTTTCAATCTCTGTTTTGTCTGTTTGTATCACTAGCTATCAAAGCGCTACTGAGATATGCACGTGCAGCACCCAGCACAACCTTGTTTCAGGCTCCAGTGGGACCTTTAGGCATTACCATCCTATAAACAAGTAACAGTGATAGTGAGCGTAATTACAGTCGTCAAACTATTCCAGCTCCACTTCATTAGCCATGCCCTGAGCTAAATAACATTTTAATCAGTCTGATATGTCACCTGTGGCTTTCTTCACTGTCACTTGCAATCCAGCAAACTCCTTCCTTCATGTTTCTAGATTAGACAGAGGGTTCTTAACTGCAGACATCCACTTCCCTGTTCAGGAAGCAGTGAGACCTTTCATCTTCACCCAGAATTAAGATGATATCCAAGCATCATGAGACACAGCGCGTGTGTCTCCTAGGCCCATCCCATAAGAGCAGGACATTTACCTCACATGAGAAGAAGACTTAATGCAGAGGCAAAGCAAGATACTCGGTGTCAAAGCCATGTCTGGATGATCATTAAAGACAGATCAAAATTACCCAGTACAGGAGGAAAATCTATCATTTGAAGAAGATTATGGTCTCTGATTATTAGTTTCAAAATTAGTTTTTTTCTTTGGATTTCCTCTGAACTTAAACTTAGTTTGGAATGCCTTTGGTTTTGAATAGTTCTGAAATTGTATTACTTCTCCTAAGTAAGTTGATAGTCTGTTCTATTTACGTGAAATTCAAATAATATTGTGAAGGATCTGCCATCACTTTTACTGTGTGCCAGGCCGAGAGCCTTCCTGTACTTAAAGGCAACCTATAGGAAAGCTGGGGAGGGGGTCTTTATCAGGGCCTGGAGTGACAGGACATGGACTAATAGCTTTACACTGAAAAGTTAGATTTCTAATATATGTTAGGAAGAAATTCTTTACTGATAGTACTTCACATCCAGCCACTCCAGCCCCTGGCATGTTCCCTGCAGCCCCTCCAAGCCTGGCACAGGCCCTACAGCTGGCTCCAGGGACGACCCCGTTGCTGTCTCAGGCACCAATACACACAAGGGGAAGGAATGCATGCAGAAGTCATCTCGTTTCGGAAGGGCAGAAAGTCCTCCCAAGAAGGGGAAGGAGCAAGAGGAAGGCGAGGCAGCCTACCCCAAGGTAGGGCCATCCCAGGGCACAGGAGGCTGTTGGAAAGGAGAGCAGAGAGAAAAGCATCAGGAAGCAGGTGATCCCCATCCCTGGGCGAGCTGCGAGCCATGGGACAAGATTGCAGCTGTCCTCCAGGCGAGCACATTGTCAGCTGGCTGCTGCGCTGCTGGGATAGCAGCTGCGGGAGCCTGGCAGCAGAGGGCAGGGAAGCCAAGCAGCTGGGATCCTTCTCTGGGGAAGGGGGCACTGAGAAAGCGCTTGCAAACAGGGCACAAGCCCTCAGCCTCTGGAGGCGGCGCCTGTCAGGCGTGAAGGAAAGGGATCCCTTCTGGGAAGATGCTGTGGGCTTGCTGAGGCTCGAAGAACAGACGGTGCTGGCTGCTACCAGCGTGCTGCAGCAGCGGCAAGACAGAGCCGTGGTGGTTTTCCTCAGCTGGGCAGCTGAGCTCCAGCACAAGCGCTCTCTCCCTGCCCCTCCTCCAACGCCAAGGGGAGAAAAGAGGCTGGCAAGGGCTCAAGGGCTGCCAGAAGGACAGGGAGATCACTCCACAAGGAGCGTCACGGGCAAAGCAGGCTCAGCACAGCCTGTTCCAGTCCAGCCCGGGGCCTGCTCCTGCGGGGGCTCTCCACAGGCCGCGGCCTCCTCCAGGCCACAGCCACCTGCTCCACCGGGGGCTCCTCCACCCGCAGGGGGGCTGCAGCGTGGAGATCTGCTCCACGGGGGACCCATGGGCTGCAGGGGGACAGCCTGCTCCACCAGGGGCACAGCCTGCTCCACCAGGGGCCTCTCCCTGCACAGGCCGCAGGGGAGCTGCTGCTGTGAGCCTGGAGCACCTCCTGCCTCCTGCTGCACGGACCCTGGGGGCTGCACAGAGCTTTCTCACTCCTCCCTGAGCCAGACGCTGCTGGGCAGCAGCTTTTGTTCCCTTTCTTAGATGCAAGATCTTCTTAAATTCAGTCCAGCCAAGTAGGAAAAGTAAATGTGGACAGCTGTATCTTGGCAAAGAAGATAGTAGGGAGCAAGGAGGTTCAGCAGTCAAGATGGAAGGTGATGCCATGAGGCTTACAGGCTAGTAATGTTCTAGTGAAACCCAGCCTTCCTAAAGAAACCTGCCTGACTACTTGATGTGAGTAACAGACTCTGTTCAGCTCTTTCCTAACATAGAAACGGTGCTGACTGCTTCTTCAGAGTAACAGAAGTTCGTGATACTACTGAAATAGTTGTGGTTCAGATGTAGATCTGATTTCTCCTAAGCACACTGAATTCACAACTGTTGATCCTCCAGAGGAGGCTTTGCAATTGAACACCTGGAGAATAGGTAAATTTCCCGCTGTTGTTCTCCTCTCCTCTTGTTTTGTTTTGTTTTGTTTTGTTCCTAGTAGCATAGGCTTAAGACTCTGAAGAAACAGGCTGCTTTTTTTCATTTCCAGCACTGGCTGTTCCTCCTGAGCCCCGCCTTCTATTTTTGCAGTCATAGGATATGTGAATGTAAATTCGTGGAGAGAGGTAGAAAACTCTTTCAACTGGTGTTTTTTCGGCTATGTGGGGAGAAGAAATAGAGTGGCTTTGAATATTCTGGCTCTTATTCAGAGCAGCATGTGGAGGGAGACAGATGCGTTTGCTTTTTTAGTGCAATGGCTTCAGAAGCAAGAGGGGAAAAAGCACTTTCTCTGGGAGCTGAAGAAGGTGTCCTAATCACCGGAGAGGTTTCTAAATGGCATATCTTTGCGAGCGTTCCTGTAGTCCGGAGGTTTTTGTTTGTTTGTTTGACGTTGGAAGGTTTTACTCTTAATATTCACGTCCTTCAGCAGAAGTGAGAAATGTGATTTTATTTTGTGCAGTGTCGTGGACCCTCCGAAATCTCCTGGGAACGATGAATACCTCGCCCAGTACCAATGTGATGACGGTGGAGACAA
The DNA here is from genome assembly GCF_964211825.1 of Aythya ferina. Lineage (NCBI taxonomy): Eukaryota > Metazoa > Chordata > Aves > Anseriformes > Anatidae > Aythya > Aythya ferina. The sequence goes on from NW_028181371.1 coordinate 156,789, forward strand.
GGAGAAAGCAAGAAGATCAAAAGAACGTGACCTCATTTCAAAAGAAACCGTTTTGTCCGGCAAAGAGTCTTGTGAGCCTGGTGAGAAATTGCGGCATACTTCCTCTCTCGAGTCTGACACTGAATGTAGCTCTAAAAACCTTTCCTCCTCAGCTGTTACAGAGAGATGCCAAGATACAAAGGACAAGACTAAAACCACTGAGAAAGAGCATTACCAAAGCAAGAGGGAACATGCTCCTAGTGAAGAGAAGGAGAGTCAAAAAGCAGGTCCTTCCAGCAAGAGAAGGATAAAGTTGAATACAAAGAATACAAACTTGAGCTCCTGATTGGCTTCATGCTGAACTCTGTGCTGTTCTTGTCCTAATCTTGGTCTCTCCATAGATAATATGGTTTAAATCCAAATAGAATCGTGCGATGAGGAAGATCTCACTGCAACAAATTCAACATCTAAAATCAAAGTTGACATTTTCCGTGATTTTCTTCCTGAGCAGAAGTGTGCGGTACTCCTTTTATATTAACGTAGAGATTATTTCAAACAGTCTTGAAGTGCTTGATGACTTAACAGTCTGCAGATTTATTATCAAATCAAAAAAACCCCGACTTGGTAGACTATTTTTTTCCCAGTTTTGAATGACCACTAGGAAGAAGGTTATTCCGGCATCAAGAAAGTCATGTGGAATGTAACAAAATTTACTGAACCAGTAAGTAAAACTTATATTTTTCTATTTGTTCCATTGTTTCAACTCTTCTGACCCTTCTGGACGGCATAGATAACAGAGGGGAGATCGTGGTAATCGGAGCTACTAACAGACTGGATTCTATAGATCCTGCTTTACGAAGACCAGGACGCTTTGGCAGACACTTCCTCTTCAACTTGCCAAATAAAGAGGTGAGAACTTAAATTCAACGTTAGTGCTACCATGGCAAAGTCCAACTTTATAGGAAAAAAAAAAAATATTGACAACTTGAACAAAAGAGTGATACGTGGAGACACTGCGTTGTTCCATGGAGGACAAATCTGGTACTGGATATATATGGTCAGGATGATACCACCAAGTAGTTAGTTCTATAATCAAACCTTTCATTCCCAAAGTTGTACCTGTTTGCTTAATTATTTAGTCCACTTGGGTGTTTTCATCATGAAGTTGTGTTTTTGGTCTCAATCCTTCACTTATGAATGAATAGGGGACGTGTTTGCATTTGATTGTGCCCCTGCTCGGTGGTAGTAGTTTGAGTCATAATTCTTTTCTTCTTTATAGTAATTGTAGCAATTGGAAGCATTGTGCCAGAAGTGCTTTCTGTGAATTTACTGACTGGAAAGCAAATGTGATGAAGTAATGAGACTGTCCCAATGAAAGCTTGCTAAGTTTTAGAGAAGTTTTTTGGACAGCAAAGAAATGTTTCTGGATAAATTTTTCATTACAGTATTTTCCTCTGGGTCCTTAGGTCTCGTAGTTTGGAAACTTGTTATTGAAGCTATAAATGCCTTTTCTTTCACTGTAGGTTCCTAGAAAAAGTTCAGTATAACAAATAAGAAATATTCAATTTCCTGGTTGACAATGCAGAGTGTATATTAAATAACTGTAAAATACTTGAAAGTTGAGCAAGTAAGAAAAGTGTATTAGTAGATGAGGGGTTTTGAGGGAGGACTGTTTTGTTTTTTGTTGTTTGTTTGTTTGCCTTTTGGTTTGTTTGTTTCTTGTTGGTATTTTTAAGGAAAACTTGGGACAAGCTAAAATGCAATGATTTTGCTTCCAGGCTAGAAAAGAAATTGTCAAGATTCATACTCGTGACTGGACCCCTCAGCCACCGGACATGTTGCTTGATGAACTAGCTGAGAAATGCATTGGTAAGACTGAAACAGAAACGGATTCTTGCTTGTGACCAAGTTGTAAAGAACCTTAGCTTGTACCAGGCAGTACCCATGCTCTTGTGCCTTGTTGCACAACTAGTCAACGAGGCAGCTGGCACGCCTTCATAGCAATCTGTGTGAGATCCTTTCATCTATTTACTCTTTGTTGTCGTTCCTCTTGTTGTTTGAGAACATTAAGTGGTTCTGGGGCATCTTCCTCAAGAGTATAGTTTTTGATGAGGAGTCTGCTTCAGCTGCATAAGTGCAGGATATCAGGCAGTGAGCAACATGAAACATCCTTGCAGAGCGGTAGCACTTTGAATTCCCTGTTATGCTGTTTGGTTTTGGCATTACAAATTCTTTAAATGTTGCATGTTGTAAACCTGGGCCTTGACTGATGTAACGTTTGATTTTTGTTTGTTAGGAGACTGTGGTGCAGATATCAAATCCCTCTGTACTGAAGCTGCGCTGTGCTCTCTACGCCAATGGCCAATGCTATCCTCAGATTTATGCAAGTAGGGAGAAGTTGCTACTAGACGTTAATTCTATTAAAATAAAAGCAAAGGACTTTTTCATGGCTATGAAGAAGGTTGTTCCAGCTTCAAACCGGATCAAGGCTTCACCCGTACAAGCACTATCACCCATTTTCAAGCCACTTTTTCAAAGATCAGTAGAGAATATTTTACAAGTTGTGCAGAAGATCTTCCCGCATGCACAGATTGCACTAAAGGAGGACCGACAGCAAGGTATAACCACAGCATCCACTTCTTTATAATTCTGCTAAAGCAAAAACTTGTGGTTTGTGCAATCAACTTATAGCTTTCAGACATAATGGTGGTAGAATTTTATTATTTGCATGTGCATGTCTTTTTTTTGGGCAAGTCTGGAATACAACACATAGGTTTTATTGTGGATTCGAAACTGAAATGCCAAATGGAAGCTCTGAATGACTCAATACACAGTAAAGGACGATGCGTTCTCTACTGAAGCATCCTGCTTCTGACGGCAGCTAAGATAATTAGCATTTGTAGAGGTTGACTTGAGGTTTGAAGTATAAGGCACCTATTTTTCTTTAAAAAATCAAAACTCAGATCTTTGGAGGGGAAGCATTTCTAGGTCAATGTTTCTAATTCCTTTCTGAAGAATGTCAGGACCAGGATACAAGTATAACTGGTCTAAGCTAAATATTGTTTTAGCTATCATCCTTTTTAACCAGTCTCCTAATTTAAACGTTTGTGGATCGTACTATACACGTGCACATGAGATCAATTAGCATTGATATTTACTAGATGAATGGAATTCTGTGGCCATCACATCCTTTATCCCCATGCTTTCATTGTGGGAACCTCCTCCAGAAAGAAATGGTCTTGTTTGTTTGTTTGTTTGTTTTTTTAGCTATTTAGCAACTGCAGAAATTGTTCGTAATCTCCTTTATTCTAAGGGGGAGAAAAAAATCACCAAGAGTAGCGTACCTTATACATACACATCAGTGGTACTTAGTAGAGCTTTGTAGGGCCTTGTGCCATCTCCTTAGATCTGTGGTGGGCTGAACTCTAGGAAATAGCTTTCAGTGTGTGCTCTCAAATGAAGAAAGGGTTTTGGCACTGATTTAGAAGCTGTATTAATGGAAGAGAAAGAGACAAAGGCTATTCAGGAAAGTTAACAAACCTCTTTTGCCTTTCAGAGCATTTCAATCCTATTTTACAAGATGATATGTTTGACAGTGATGACGATGCATCCTTGGTTTCTGGAGATGAATTAAAAGATGGAATGCCTAACGGACCAGAGAAAAAATGCCTCTGTTTCAGCAGGTAAAGAAAGATAGATCCCTGTTATGTTTAAATTCTCAGGTCTGCTGAGTCTTTGTAAACAGTTCCAGCTGTTAAAAGTGCGAGGGGTGGTAGACGAAGGGGCAACATCAAGTTTGTGTGTTGAAGGGGTGCTTGGTATTCACAAGAAGAAAGGGTGGAGGGACTAAAGTTGTAATGAAGTTGCTCTGAATGACCAAATTGAAAAGCCCAGGCTTCTCTTCGTAAGCCAAAGTGATCCGTAGACTACCAGAACACGTTGACTTAATCCATGGCATTCTTTGAAAGACTCAAGACCACATAAATGTGCAGTCTGTCCTTTTAGCTAAAAATAGCCCAACTTTATGGGTTTGTGTTGCCACCTTTTGCCCTTCTGTTTTCCAGGATTGTTAAACCAGTAGTGAATTATGTAGCAGAAAGAAAACTGAGAAATGGCTTGTTAAAACACCTTGAGAAAAATGTGAATGGTGTCTTTATTTGTTAAGCCACCAAGTTGTGTTAATCTTGTGCTATTTTAGTATGGAAGTCATGCAAGCCCACAGTTGGAAAGTTAGATCATGTTGTCACAGCTGGATCAGTTATTTTTCTCAGTTTCTATTGCTGTGCTGTCCAGAAGATTTTCTGTCCTCTAGAGCAAGGCTAAGTCTCTAGCATCTTTGATTTAAGCCAGCAGAGGTACAGCCTGATTGTAGTGGGGAAACAAATGGTCCTCACCAATTTATTTTTAAATAAAAATAAATTTATAATAAAGTATATAATAAATATATAATAAATAATAAATTTATAATAAAGTAAAGCAAGATTGCAGGGATATTAATTTGCAGTCTTGGTTTAGTAAAGAATAGGAAACACAAGGGAAGAAGGTGAAACAATTGGAATGAGTGAATAACTTAACTGGAAATCTTACATGTATTTAATGTACCGCTGCCATTTGGATTATTTGGGGAGGGAAAAGAAAGTCTATAGGAAAATTACTTGGAACATCTGTGTGTCTATTCAGCACCTCATTTATAAGCTTGTTTTCTTAACTCTTGTTCTAGGAGTGCTTTCTGCGAACCAACATCATGCCAGCCCCGTCTGCTAATAGTAGGAAAAGAAGGGTACGGCCAGGTTTCTTACGTGGCACCCGTGGTGTTGCACGCTTTGGAGAAGTTTCCCGTTCACACCCTGGACCTTTCTGTTCTGCTTACAAACGTTGCATCGCCAGAAGAAATCTGCGGACAGGTACCTTTTTTTCTTTTTCTTCTCATCGGATTCACTGACTGTATGTAAAGGATCAATCGAGTTGCAAGTAAGGTGAGCAAAATTCATTGGTAATGGAGGTGGCCTTGTTTTAATGTGCTGGGATGTTTGCTTCTGTCTGAAAATCCCCTTTTCTTTTAGACAGCACCACAAACAATCCGGATGTTGTACATGTCCACATTTTCCATACCCAATTTTACAGTGAGGCTGTTGCTAGCAGCTCAGGAAGCTGGGCGGTGTTGCTAATAAACATCTCTTTGTGGAAAGAAATGCTGCTCATGTCACTGGGATCCAGAAAGTAGTTCTCATTGCCTCCTAAGACTGTGTGCTCCCGGTAGATGGCTCTGTATCAGACTGCATGTCGGCTACTTTTTGTAGGCTTCTTCTAAATTATATTAGTAAGGCAACCAAGGTTTGGGGCTTCTGTTTATTTTGTTTTCGCACGGACATACACAACTTGTGCTGTTGCAGTATGTGCACTAAAAGCATTAACATTCAGAAAACACTTCATTTGCACGGTGATGTGGTTTTAACTAGAAAAAATGAACAGATTTGGTGCTTTTACTTTTAGGCAGGAAATCCATTTTCTTGTTTGGCATCACTACCTTAAAATACTTTTACCTTTAGTGGAAACGTTTGAGAGCCATACAAGTAAGGACAGACATGTTACACGACTGAATACTGATGTGTCCCTTAAGCGGGACATTTCCTTTCTTTGTTATGTGATGATTGTGGCTGTGGCCATATAGCTACGGTGTCTAGCCACTGCCTGAATATATCCTTCCCATCTTCTGACTAGAGTTCTCCGAATACTGATAATCTGAAAGGGTGCACAGAGAAATTCCTTATGTGAAAGGATGCTTGCCACTCTGTTCACATAGTTTCATTTCATGGGGCAGTCAGATGGCTATGTAGCTATGTATTAAGAGGTTCTTGTACGTGTTTTAGTTTTCTTACGCAAGCTTTCCTTTTCACTAGCTGATCCGAAATGCTCAGAAGACAACACCAAGCACAATTTATGTCCCAGATATCCATTTATGGTGGGACAACGCTGGACCTGCCTTGAAACTTACTTTTCTAACTCTACTACGTAACATTCCAGCATTTTTGCCAGTTTTGCTGCTTGCTCCGTCTGATGTACGTCACTAGATCTCCCAGAAGAGGTATTTGTCAATACCTTCCTTACTATTTCTTCAGTGTCTTGTAATTTATGAATGCTTTCAGCATCAAAATGCTGTGCTTTCTTAAATGCATGCTGTTATTACTCAGGCACCCTAACAAATCACTTAAAATTTGCTTAGAGAAAAAAATACCGTGAAAGCATCTGCTTAAGGTTTTTTCTGAGTCAAGCAAGTGACTTTCACCCCCTTCTCACACATGCAAATAATAAATTAATACAATAATTCTGGTGGCTACAAAGTGGTTCAGTCAAGAATATGCAGTGCTTGAAATGACAAGAGGAGGTTTTTACTGAAGAGATTTCTTCTGACAGTCTGCCATTCCATGCTATGTTGGGTAAACTGCTAATAATGCAATTTAGTAGAGAATTGAAACACTTTGATTAAAAAAAAATAAGTAAATCAGTTTCTTTCTTCATATAGGCCAAAGCTTTCCAAGCTGGAAAGCTGAGTTCCAATTTCTGCTAAAGTAACTTTGGAATCGAATTCTAGTTGTAGTCCTAAATAAACTGTAGTAAAAGTAGGTGCAGAACTTCATTGACTTCTGAGAGTTTACATTAAGGGAAGGTGCCCAAAACAGGACCACGCTGTTGTCATTCTGATGATTTGGTCTCAGTCACTGGGGGAAGAGAACGGGTCTTACCTAGACGTGTTTATTATCAACTGCTTTGAAAGTGCTTGAGTTCCCACAGAAGTTTTTGTACAGGCTGTAAATTCCTTCTAAAATAAGTAGTGAAATTCCTCACCTACCTTTTATTACTAGAACTTGAAAATGGAGGAAGACGTAGAGGTACTAGCTACTTCAGACACCTTTTGGTAGAGAAATAAAAACTCAGCAAAAAGCCCTCACTTGTCTGCTGAAGCCTTTCTCTTCCCTCTATAGCCGTAAAGGTTCTAAGTAAAGGCTGCAGCAAGGCAAGTAAATACAAAGGAGGCGCTGTTGGATGTGGTGAAAGCCATTACTTTATCAGTGTAGCGTACAATCCCTTCAGCGAGCTTTAATTCTACAGGTGATTCTTAAAGGTGATATTTGAATTTGCCGTGCCAGCCTCTGAAAATGTAGCGTTTTAAGGCCAGGATGATAACTTTTCTCAGTTTGTGTTCTTCAGGTTATTCTTAATTTGAAAAGGTACTCGTCTTTTTGGAATAGAAGATGAGTTTTTTGTGGCCTTAAATCTGAAATGTCTTTCCTCCTTCTGCTTTAGATGCAAAAATTATTTAATAAGGAATTTGGAGAAGTGTGCAATATTGAGTTGCCTGGTAGGGCAGAGAGAGCAGCCTTTTTTTGAGGACCTAATTCTAAATGAAGTGGCTAAGCCTCCCGTAAAGAAAAGAGGTGAGGAGGATATGAGAAGTACATCTAAAACTTTCCTATCGAAGTTACTAGCTCTTAGGGCTTTGCTTTGGTGGTCATTTTCTGTCAGTAATTTGTCGTATGCTTGTATTTGAGTACTGTAAATTGGCTAATTTTTCCTGATGAATTGAAGTTGATTGGACATTGGAAGTTGTGCCTGTAGCACCACCAGCTGAGCCTCAGAAGCCACAAGAGGAAGAAGTAGGGATGCTGGAGGAGGAAGAGGAGGATACCTTGCGTGACCTTAGAATTTTCTTGAGGGACGTTACTCGCAGACTTGCCACTGACAGACGTTTCAGGGAATTTGCAAAGCCCGTTGACCCACAGAAGGTAAAGTAGTGCTGATCCGTGTGTGTCTGTAACTTGTCAGTGTTCATATTTCTCAGCGTTTTGGGGAAGGTTCAACTTTGTTTTTAGGGCTGCACTGTAAGGATTTTGCAAGAAGCAGAGGCAGTGCTTTTACTTCTGCTGACTCTCAAATGTGTCTTATGGGATTATTTGCTGAAAGCCCTGGTTTCATTCTAAAAAGCCAGTCCAAATGCCAACACAGTTTGCTCGTGAAAAAGCTTTGATATGTAGGCGTGTCACAGCACTGCAAAGCACAGAGATCTTTCCTTATAATGACAAACAGTATTTACAGGACTACTTGAGTGAAGTCTGAAGCCCTTTCTTGGACTGTCAGTTCCTGTGGGAACAGGAATAGGAGCAGCAGTTTGTAAAACTAAGTTTTGAGATCCTGTTCTCTGTTTCATCTGGAACTCCTCAATAGGAATCAACCATAAGTGCAGTGTGTTTTCTTTTTCCTCCAATTGGCTGCTTAGATGCCTTTTTCTCCTTAATTTATGAGATAAGCCTAAACTAGGGGCGTATATTTCAAAGACAGATGTAACTTGAATATACCTGCGGATCAGCAAAGTCGTCTTCATGTGGGCCTCCACTGGCTTTTCTTCCCCTTTTTTCCTAGGTTCTTGAGCTGTGAAAAATCTAGACAGATACATATGTCCTCATCTGAACTGGTCATTAGGCTCCTCTTCTGGTCTGAGGGAAGAAATGAGCACCTCAGGGCCCAGTTATCTCATTCTAAAGTAGATGCCTGCAATAGGTACTTCACAGGTGCAATTCATGCACCTTTTCCTCAATGTCGACAACAAAGAGAATGCCGGATGGCTTGCTCAGCTTTCACTGTTGTGATTTTCTGAAGCAAAGTGAAATGAATCTCCCACCCTCAGTGTTTCTTCTCTACCATGCATGTGCTTCTGACCTCCCTACTTCTTGTTGTCCTCTCGTGGCCGCTCTAATGAAAAAATGAAAAAGCCCTTCCATTTTTGAGAAGCAAACTGGTTAATGTCAGCATCTTCTGATGCATCGCAAATGTTCAGAGTTTTTAGGAAGTCGTTTATTTAAAGTCTTCAGAATAATTTTGGTAGACAGTGTGCAAGGTTAAGAAAACCTCTGAATGCTTGTATTTGATCTGCAGGTACCTGACTATGCCACAAGGATTAAAGAGCCGATGGATCTTTCAACAGTTCTGACTCAAATTGACTCGCGCCAGTACCTCGCTGCCGGAGACTAGCTGAAGGACATCGATCTAATCTGTAACAATGCCTTAGAGTACTACCCGGATCAAAGATCTACAGGTGAGGATGTGCTTTTTAGCCCTAGTTTAAAAAATCTGTCAAACATATAGATGGATAAATGCTGTGTGCGGACAATAGACTTCGGATGGATTAGCTGATTTTGGACGTCCAGACTGTAAATATTTTATCATTTTGCTACTTGGGCATGGAATTGTGATATAAGTGTTCCCAAGGAACTAGTGCTTTTGTTTTAATTAACTTCGATGTTGTTATGCTGAAAATATTCACTGAGAGAACCTTTCGGAACCAACCTATGAAGAAAGCAATTTTCTTCTGTGATCAAAACAGTTTCATTGGTTGGTAGACAACATTCAGTTAAAGTGTGTAAAATTTCAGATCGTCACAGCGCCTATGTTTTGCAAGACACTGCATATTCAATGGTGAGGAACGAACTGGATACAGAGTTTAGACGACTTTGTGAACAAATTAAAGAATCTCGTGAGAAAAGAGGTACGTGCTTTAACGCTAAGGATTTGAAGACTTGTCTCTGCATTTGTAACTGAAAATGCATGACGAAGATCTTTGGTATCTATTCTTTCTTGCAAGGTCGCACCTCTGCAGCGTGTGCTCCATGCGACAACTCCAAGTCACCACAGCAGAACCCTGCTACTGAAGACGAGAAACCAGATGAAGAGAGTAATGAAAATGAGGAGATGCCAGCGGCACCTGTAGATGCCAGTACACCCATTTCTAATGGCAAGTTGCATTTTATTCAGCTGCTCTTGTCATTCATACCTTCTCTGTTCTTGAGGCGCAACAGGTGTCTCTGATGCCTGGCTCTTTATGGCAGAGGTAGTTTGTTTTCAAATTGACTTCCAAATGGGAGAGAGAAATCCAGAGGTCATTCATTCAATATAGCGATGAATTAAAGTTCAAAGAAAGTTGGTTCATTTGATGTACTCTTACTGGAACTTCATTTTGTAAACAGAACGACCCCCCACTCAAGGATATGACAGCTTCCCTCCCGTACTAAAAATGATAGTACTCACCCTTGTAGGAGCAGCAATGTGAAGAAGGTCAAGGGCAGTAAGAAGGGTTCGAAGCTTTGATATAACAAGCCTTTCACTTTTTTTGACAGAGCTCCTAATAAGCATCTTTAGCAAGGTCTGGAGATGGGAGAAAAACTCAAACTAGATTTTAATTCTAGGATGTATAATGTCAAGCTTGACTGTTCCTCTGAACAGTCAATTGAATTTAAATTTTTTTAATTTAAATTAATTAGTTTATTTTTTTTAATTTAAATTCAACTGAATTTAAAGTTTTGAATTTAAATTCCAATTGAATTTATTGAAAAAAATTCCAATTGAATTTAATGTTTTGTTGTTGTGGTTTTTCACGAAACACTAAGTTTATGTGAAAGGTTTTGCTGCAATATCTTTTTGCCAAGGATATTAAGCTTAAGTTATCCACAAGAAAACGGTGGGGAAAAGGAAGCTTTAGTTTTGAAAGTTTTTTTTTTTTTTTTTTTTTTTCTCTCCAGGTTTTTCTTGAGCACAGCAGCGTTTCAGTGTCTGCCTGCCATTAGTTGCCCCACTACCAAGTCAGGAGGGTCAATTAAACTTGCGTGAGGCAGAATTTCTTTATCTGAATCTACGTGGTTCACATAAATATATTCTTGTTTCCTTCTTTCCCTAGGATTATTCTTCTCCCAGTAATGAATGTTTCAACGGACACCGTTGAAGATCAATGAGCAAAAGCATCCTGCGGTGTTCAGTCTCCAGCTTTGAAGAAAGTATGGCGATACTGAGGGGAAATGTCAAGAGAAGACGCTTTTCAAGGTACTGTATTTCTATATGTTCAATCTCTGTTCGATTTGTAGATTGAAAAGCAAGAGAGAAAGCATGTGCAGTGAGTTGTGGCCTGATAAACCTCCGGCTAAAATCAGCAGAGGCCTATGAGCATGCTGATGGCGTACCAGTACCTTAAAACTAGAATCCCTCTTCTCAGTGAAAGTCTTCTGCTTTTCTAAAAAAAACCTGTTTTTTTCCCCAACCCCTTTGAGGTGTTGTTGTGGTTTAACCCGGCCGGCAGCTAAACACCACACAGCCCTTCTGCAACCCTCCCACCTCCCTCTCTGGGATGGGGGAGAGAAACGGGACAGTGAAGCCCGCGAGTTGAGATAAAGACAGTTTATTAAGACAGGAAAATAATAATAATGATGATGATGATGATGATAGTACTGCTACTAGTAATGTGTACAAAACAAGTGATGTACAATGCATTTGCTCACTACCCGCTGACCAGTGCCCAGTGTAACCCCTAGCAGCCCGGCTGCCCCGCCCTATCCATGGTGCAGCGTGTTGCCATAAGGCATAGAATTCTTTGGCCAGTTGGGGTCGGCCATCCTGAGTCTGTCCCCTCGCAGCTGTTGCTGTGCGCCGATTCTGATCGCCAATAGGACAGTGAGACACCGAAAGGTCCTTGGCTTGTTGTAAGTACTGCTCTGCAGCAATTGAAATATCGGGGTGGTATCAGCACTCTTCTAAACATCCTTTCACACATCCTCAGCCAAAACATAGCAACCTACCCGCTACTAGGAGGAGAACTAACGCTGTCCTAACTGAAACCAGGACATGTATCTTTTCCACTTGGGTGCTATTGCTCACAATTTTGAGAATTCAACATGAGCAAGCTAGGAAATGTGGGTACATACAGAACCGCGTGTATATGGCACACAACAGACTTGGGATGTGGATCCTGCGTGAGGCCTACAGGCTTCTCTTTGTATACCATGGAGCACTGGCTTGTAAACATGGTGAAATTTCCCATCCTTGATGGGTCTAATACAACAAGTCTTTTCTCCCTTCTCTGCCCTGTCCTCTTTCTTAATGTAGGCAGTTGAGAAAGCCAAAATTGGAACGAAAAAAAGAATATAACACAGGTAAGTGGCTGTAAGTCCCCGGGATACCTATTTACGCTGGTTACTGAAGAGGATGGCACTTGGTCACTCCATGGCTTTCATTTGGCCCCAAAGCCTTCTGTAGTCAGCTGAATTCACTCCTCAGTGACTTTTCTGTGAAGAGAGGTAGGTGCAAATAGGAGATTTTATGAATTCCTTGGGGAGGGAGCAGTGTGAATTGCAGCTTGGTAGGCACAAAGCAAACCGTTCTAATTGTGCAAAGTAAATCGATACTTGATAAGTTCAAACTTAGTTTTATAGTTGGCAAGCACAAAAGTAAACCTTAGCTGTGATCCTAGCAGCACAGTGGTGTAGCTCTTCCCTTCCCCTTGTCCTCTTAGCTCTTTTAATGACAGTGCAAGCAACCAACCTGTGCCAAAGGGTGCTGTATGGCAAACAATGGGCAGGCTTTTTTCTAAAAAGCACGAGTTTATGTGGTGTTTGGGTGTTTCTCTTGAAACGATTCTTCCCTCCTTGAGCTGTTAGATCCTAATGCAGGAAATGGAAGTGCTGCATGCATAAACAGAGTAATCAAACATACACCTCTTAGGAAGAGGCTTGCAATGTCATAGTGTTTGTTTTGAGCACTGTTAGATACAGTTTGACGTGAATGGAGTGAAAACACCTTAGAGAAAGGTGTTGATTGTTCTCACTTTTCCAAGACAGAAATAAGTGGAGTAGATTTCCCTCCTGCATGGAACAAAAGTTGCACGTTTGTTTTTGTCTGGCTAGCTTTCAGTCTCTTTAAAAATTTCCCTACAGGTCCCAGTTTTAAGTAGACAGTTTAAACGTGCAGAGCGATAAAGAAGTGGAATGCAGTGGTTGTGACACCAACTTCTGATCTGAAATGTAAAGAAAACTCAATCCACTTCAGGGTGCCTTTTTTGTTTGTCTGTTTCCATTTTACAAGAGCAACGGTGAAATAAGGAGAATCCCATCTTCACTGTTTCAAAATCCTTTGTTTCTGCGTTTCAGTCACCAGAACACTGAGGAGTAGAGCTGGTGCAAAAACTGTGAGACGAGTCCACGGAGAAAACAGGGACTTGGAGCTGCGCCGCAGCTGTAGAGTCGGACACAGGCGGTACTCGACTACTAACTCGTCCATTCTATTTGACAAACTTATGACAAAGTAAGTCATCTTTTCTTGCAGACCTCTTAGAATGATCTTTCTTAGCAAGCCTTTGCACTATGGCATGATGTTGGCCTCGACTTGCTCTTTAGTTTGACAGCAAAGAGGTATGGCTGCTCCTGGCATTTCCTTCCTGTTTACAGGGAGACACCGTTACCTGGCTAGATAAACAGATTTTCTTGAAGGTGCTATTTCAGCATATAAGAATTGATTTAAAAAACAACAACAACAACAACAAAAGTGCTTCATGGCTTGCTAGTTTTGTAATCTCACATTTCTGCAGGAATACTTGATTTGCTGCATTTCACCATTACACTCGTCAGCGCCGCTGATTCTGGTTTATCACTATTTGCATTGCAAATCTCCTTGTCCAAAGCTTAAACTGATGTATGCACTGCTTGAAAACAAAACCTGAAGTTGCAGAGCAGTAGACTCAAGTCATTATGTTAGCAGCTGTGTAACCATACTGCTTTCCAAACATAAGATGTCCAGCTTATTTTGTTTCTATGAAGAGTTTAAACGGCTCCCGTTAAGCAAAGATGTCCCCACACTGATACTTACTATTAAGCAAGGATTCCACCTCCTTTGGCTGAGGTCTGCTCCCTTACTCACATTGGAACATTCATCCAAGTAGCCTGCAATTCCACACTCTCGGGGGAAAGTCCATAGAATAGCAAAGGTTCCTCCAGTCTCTTCCTCAGCCTTTTTTTGAAGCATGCAATAAAGCAAAACGTTCACAGGCTGCCCTTCCATGCAAAACAAGGCAAATTAGTAAGACAGGAGCCACAAAAATGATTGTCCTTTAAAGTTAAAATGAGATTTGAAATAGATCGAGTTAGCAAGTGTTGTAAGTCTGTAGCTAAGTCTGGTTTTGCCAATGCAGCACAATTCCCTATCACGTAGCCAGAGCTGCTTCTGTAGCTCCAAGAAGCAAAACTGCTTTGACAAAATACTGTGTCATCAAAGCATTCGTTGGCTCAGTAGGCACGGCTCAGGTTCAACAAGTTTGTGAAAAAATGAGTACTAACAGAAGCAGCAGGGTCCAAAGAAACACTTTATGTCCCCACTGCGAAATGAGGGGCTTTACCTTGAGTGTTATGCACACTGTCAATAGAAAAGCACTGTAACAGAATCTGCCACGGCAGTTTGCATGTTACTGAAAGACCATCAGAGTGGGACTGCAGCAAGATCATTGCGAAGTTACAAAAAAACCATGTGGGGGTGGGAGTTTAGTTGCGTTAGATAACACAATCTTAGATAAAGATTTTGGTCTTAACGTAAAAGTAAGGATGTCTACTGATTTCTTCAACTCCAACAACTGAAGCCCAAGTCTGAAAAATCGCCTTTAAGAATGCAAAGAAAATATTTAACTCTTCTGTATGTTCATACTTTGCTATCAAGCAAAGGAATGAATGCTGATGCCTTAACTATGTAGGGCTGTAGCTTACAGAGAGACTACACCTTCCTGTTTTTTTCCCTTTAAAAACGTTAAATGTACGTGAAATTATTTGGGGGTGTTTTCACATGCAAAGCCTAATGCAGTGCATGCAAGCCCTGTCATCTTCTTCGTCTAGTAGTGTCGCGTTAAGGGGTGTAGCCGATTGACCGTCATGGGTCCCGTCGGATTCAGGGTGCTGAACTATCACGGTCACGGATTCACCAACAACGCAGTACGGCCTCGCTCTAGTCGCATTCGAGGAGAACTCTCACAGCTAGGAAGAATGCAATTAAGTGCAATTTCTTACGGCGACAGGTACACAGGTTCTTTGGATTGTCAGTGATAAATTCACTGTCTGCAAAAGCAAGCTAGCATGCATGAAATGCACAGGTACACAGCCTAGGTATTAAGACATGAAAAAGCATCAAAACTCTAGAGATTTCTAAGATTCCACAGAGACGCCTGGTATAAGCAAGCGTTCAGATCTTACCCCACGGCGTCCCAATGGAGTGGGGGTGGGGGAGTGAGAGGCTCAGCCTGTCGAGTGATGTCAGAAGGAATCCTTCCTGATAGTATCTTCCCTAACATCCCCTTTCTCTTAAAGCAATTGATATTATTTTCTATCTTTAAGGTGGAGCTTGAGTGACTCTAGTCATGCATATCTTGGTTGTGCTTGGTAGAAATGATCTCACTTGCGTTTAAAGGTACAGGCTGTGAGAAATTCCGAGGGCGTGCTCAGTGAGGGGTGGTTGCACCTTGGAGGCGGGTAGCTTTTGGGATGGAGGTGTGCTTATGATGCCTAGTCGCTTAAGGCGATTACTCCACAAGTAGTAACTTAGTGTTGATTTAACTTCAGCATATCTAAAACATAAGAAGGATGTTAGTATGGAAGAAGCCGATGAAACCAGTCCTTAAATCTTACTACTTATTGTGCGTGAGCAGACTGGCGTGAGTTTTAGCTATACTGGCAAATATCAAACCACACCTGTGTCGTCCCAGAGCTGGGAAAAAAAAAAAAAAAAAAAAAAAAACAAAACCAAGGAAATGTTGAAGCAAATAGGGAGGCCTGTAGCTTGTGCAGTCTTTTAGCTGAGAAAATAAAGAAGGAGAGAGACAGGTAGCCTTGAGCTAGCAGAAGCAAGGAAGAGAAGGGCTAAAAGGGAAAAAACAGGAAGGAGAACACCAGCTCCAGACTGACCTCTAGTAACCTTTTTCTCATTAAGGGTCATTAGCACATTAAAAATCACACCTGTCAAAATGCTAAACTATGCTAATGTGGGATTCGGTGTGTGTCCCCCCTCTCCTGTTCCCCCTCCCCCCGGTATTCCTCTGTAATGCACAAGCTCAGTGGAGATAAGTTAGGTGAGCTGTAATAACCAATCCAAAGGAGCCAAAGAGAGAGTTTTCACAAGTTTCCTGTGTATAAATGACGGTGATTCGAGTCAGAGGTGTGCTTGCTTTGCGAAAGATGGCCAAGTACCTGACTCTGCAGAGTTCTATAAGTAATTCTATAATTAAAAGACCTTCGTGTGCATTCCGACTCTGGGTGCTTATTGGCGCGGTGCACTCTGCACGAACCTGCAGACAACATCTGTACTCAGTGTCATGCCTACAGACAACCCTTTACTGTTGGGACCTGCATATTTTTCTGTGCATTCAACACAACCCCTTTGGCACAACTAGTTAACCACGTAGCTGCCAGTCCACCACTCAGTTGCACTTGTGAAGAGGAAAAGCTATTTCCGTCTACTGGAGGAGCACATCCTCTAAATGCAAGCTTCACTCAGCTGGTCATTTACTGCAGGACAAGATTTGAAAAGTGTTGTTGAGTTCTGGGTTTCCTGCTTACAGGAAAAATTAAGTGCTAGATCGCCCTCTACTCCGCTTTGTCTGCTGCATTTAATGGAGATAAAACTGATTTCGTTTGCTCCTCCATTTATGGACAATGAGCTGAAGGAACAGGTACAGCACATTAGCCTGGAATGCCTTCCCTCCCAACCAAAGTAAACTGGAGCTGTAACTAACACAAGCAAAAGCAAGGCTTCTGTGTTTTCAGCTGAATAAAGTTCCAACAAAATCATCCTCTGGGATTTGAAGGTTACTTCACATGACATGCCAGCGACTCTTTTCCCTCCATTGTAAAGCGGATCCCTGCTGTTAGTTGCTCTAGAAGCAAAGGAATCGTCGGTTTGGTTACCAAATAGCCGCTTCTGCAAACGAGAAGTGTTGTGCTCTCTCCTCCCTTTGAATGACTCCACACTTCTCATCAGCTACTGGATTGCTGACCTAGAATCAGAGAACATCCCAAGGTGGAAAGGACTCCCAATAATCACCAAGTCCAACTGGTGGCTCCACACAGGACCACCCCAAAGTGAGACCCGATGTCTGAGAGCATTGTTCAACACTTGTTGACCTCCGTCAGGCTCGGTGCCATGAGCAGTGCCCTGGGCAGCTGTCTCAGTAGCCAGCCACCCCCTCAGCGCAGCACCTGAGGCGCACGGGGCTCGGCGGGGCGGCCCGGGAGGGGAGGACGGCGGGGCGAAGTGGCAGCTCCCTCAGAGCCGTCTCCCCGCCGCCTCGGCCGCATGTCGTGGCTTTTTCGTGTCGGGGCTTTTTCATGTCGTGCCCTCGGTCTCTCGCCGTGGGTGAGATGCTGCTCCACAGCGCGGACCCCTTGCGCGCGGGGCCTGCCCGCGGCGGCGGCGGGAGGGAAACCCCAACCCCAAAGCCCTCCCGGCAGGGAGAGCTCGGGGTGAGGGCCGATCCGGCACCGACAGTAAACACACGCCGGAGGAAACGCTCTGGTTTTAGCCATGAGCAGCGCGGCCAGGTTCAAAAGGCGTCACGCTGGAGCTCCGAGTTCGGCGGCGTTCCGAGGCCGTTGTGGCGGTTGTGGAGACGGCCCCGGCTGAGGTGGCTGCTGCTGTCGCTGCTGTCCCCTCTGTCCCTGCTGTTGCCGCTGTTGCCGCTGTTCCCGGACCTTGGAGACCCCCGGCGGCTCCCTGTGCCAGGCCCTGTGGCCCCGGGGAGCTGCCCGCCGCCTCGTCGGCCAGCCCGGCAGCAATCCTGCCAGCACAGAATAGCCCACTGCGTTTCAGGGTAAAGTGACGATTAATTTCTATTTCCTGGCCTGGGTGCTGCTTTCTTCTTTAAGGAAGCTTCAAGGTTAAAGGTTCAACTCAGTTATGTCAGGGTTCAACTCCGTTTCGTGAAGGGGCTCTTGTACGAAAGCTTAAGCTGGGATTGAGTCTCTGCTAAGCGGAGGCCAAACGTGGACCTACTGAGAAGCAGGTCCTAAGTGATAACATTTTCTAAAGAGACTGCTAAACACATCTGAAGAGTGCTGCTGCAGAACTCTGAATGGGGGGATAGCAACTGTCTTAACTGATCTGGAATCTTGAATTTACTTTTCAATGGACAAGAGGTGTGTCTCTCAAGGCAAACAAAGAGAGGAGTAACACCCTCTCTTGTCACTCATGTCAACATAAATTTATGCTCAGAGCGTAGGTGTAGGAACAGCATCGGTATGTATATGGAACATCGGGAGAGGAAGCTCTATTGGTATTTACAGTTTTTCTACTATCTTGCCAGAGAGACGTCATCTCCAAATGAGAAATGGATGTATTTTGAAACAGTGGTGGTGGATCGGATTTCTTCTTTCTAGTGTTAATATTTGCTCTTGAATCGTACTTAATACCTGGTAACACCTCAATCAGTTGTCAAAAATAAACTTAAAAATGTGTAAGGCTTATCTCATTGGTCAGTATAAAGATCAAGGTCTTCGCTTCGCTTTGCTTCCTTTCCCTTCCCTTTTTTTCTTTTTTTCGTTTTTTCTTTTTTTTCTTTTTTTATTTTTTTCTTTTTTCTTTTTTTCTTTTTTTCTTTTTTCTTTTTTTCTTTTTTTCTTTTTTTCTTTTTTTCTTTTTTCTTTTTTTATTTTTTTCTTTTTTCTTTTTTTCTTTTTTTCTTTTTTTCTTTTTTTCTTTTTTCTTTTTTTCTTTTTTCTTTTTTTCTTTTTTTCTTTTTTTCTTTTTTTCTTTTTTTTCTTCTTCCCTTCCCTTCCCTTCCCTTCCCTTCCCTTCCCTTCCCTTCCCTTCCCTTCCCTTCCCTTCCCTTCCCTTCCCTTCCCTTCCCTTCCCTTCCCTTCCCTTCCCTTCCCTTCCCTTCCCTTCCCTTCCCTTCCCTTCCCTTCCCTTCCCTTCCCTTCCCTTCCCTTCCCTTCCCTTCCCTTCCCTTCCCTTCCCTTCCCTTTTCATTTTCCCCAGTATTGTTTTTCTGTTCTCCTTCTCACTGCAGTCTTGATTTTGTTTCTTGTCCCTTAAGTATGTTTCCAAAGTGTTGCTGAAACATTTTCCCTTTCAATCCTACAAAAGGAGCTGTCACTGGTGAAGATCGGAGCTTATCCCTGAGCCCAGGAGCTGTCACCTTAGTCTTCCAATCGGACAAGGACGACTTCATTTCTCATGTAAATGCATTTGTCAGGTTTGCGTATTGTTTTTTCAGGAATGGAAAGTGTGTATAGAATGGATTTAAAATCAATTTTAAATGTAAAACGTCAAGGCAAAAAAGTTTTAATTACAACCTCTGCACACAATTTGCCAGCTGTGGGACTAGGAGTTTTCTTATTTACTGTGTTTTGTTTAACGTGTCTGAAGTTTAATGGACAGCAATCAAGGCGTGCTAGAAATCTGAAAGCACTTTATGCTTTGTTCTCTCCGTCATTTTGGTATAACAAACTAGCTTATGTTTTAAACCCTCCATGAGGTTAGTGGTTTCCCTAAAGGTAACAAGTCCCTGTGTGCTACAGTAAGACAGTAACAAAACATGAAGTATAGAAGTTCATCCTGTCATTATTCAGCTTCTGCCTATGGACACACAACTACGCTTATTTAAAGCGGTATCACCTTGAAACCTAATCAGCATTTTAAAAAGGACTTTGTAGCAGTTATTGGCTTTTGTCCTGGAGGGCTGAGGTTTGTTTTGTTTTGTTTTACATTCAGCATTTCCGTTTCTAGCTTACATTCCCCTGTTGTTTTGCATGAGGAAAGCGTGCAACTTTACAAAGTAGAACGGAAAGAGCTGCTTTTTAGTCTAACTTTTCAGTTTGTCGTAGGAGTTTTAAATGTGGTAGGAGTAAAACACCAGAAGTACTGCTGCCAAAGTTATATTCAAACTCGTCTTTCTTGGAGAAGCAGAAGAAGCCCAGGGAGAAATGAATTTGCAAACATGCTCTTCATGCTCTCCTTTCCCAAGATTTCTCTGAGATATAGCCCATCCTCTGTGGGTTTTGAGGTATATGGTTCCCAGGAGTGAAAAGGAGGGCCAAACATCTCTCCTCTTGGATCTCAGCATGCCAGGGCTTTAGTGTACTGCCACTTACAGCTCCGCTTTTTCACCTGGAAAAAGCGACCGCATGATGTAGACTGAGGAGCCCTCACAAATTAACTTGCCGTCACCAAGTGACGCCCAGAAAAGGTGTATTTAAAAGCTAGGCTCATTATAGAATCACAACAAACCCCTCATGACTGGTGCAGTAGACAGTGAGGTAGAGGGCGAGCCCTGGAAAGACAGAAGAAAAGTAGCAGTGAGTTCTGGGTACCTTTGTGCAGACGAAACAGAAAAACACAGGCAGTGAAGTAATAGTGTTCCGTTACTAATGCCAGCAATAGATAATTGCAACAATTATCTGTTAGATCATAGGTACTAATTAACAGATAATTGCGCAACTCCGGAAATCAATAAATAACTGATTCCCCTCAGAGAATGTCTTCTACATTTTTATATTAAAAAGACTCCAGAGTTGTAATGGATTAAAATCCTACGGAAGGGAAAGAAATGGCATCAGCCACTAGTTCTGCAGAAGCGAAAAGTAATACTGATAGAGTTCAGATGGAAATTTTCACTTTGTGTGTTTAGTTTGGGGATTCTTTTTAAATCATTCATACCAGCGATTTAGTTCTTAAGGCTGTTTCTTTGAGATTAAGTGACAGGACTTCTGTTACTCTTTTCTTCTTGGAATGCTTCTTGATATTCTTACGTCAGCCAGAACTTCTGTCTCTGTTGCAGATGTGAACAATGACCGTAGCTAAGAAGCCCAAATCTTCAAAGCCTAAAAAGCCCTCTTCAAGGCGGTCTGGCAAATCCAAGAAACCAAGTACTAAAATAGTGATGTCACGCACCGCCAACTGGGGCCGGATAGTGCCTGCAGAAGATTCAAGCCAAGTCTCTGTGGCCCAAGGACGTGGAGGTGCTATTTACTGTAGATCATCTGAAAAATCTAAGGCTTTTGCCCCAAGAGATCTAAGTAAGTGTGCGTTCTATCCTGCCTCCATTGTCTTCAAAGCAAAAGTAGAAAATGCAGTTCTTACTTGTTGCACTGATAGAGAAGGGGACTACTGTGAACAAAGACTTCAAAAGCGAATCCCCTAAGGCAACTGAAGTGACTGATGTTACAGAAATTAATTTTGATATATTTACAGTCAACATTAAAATGGTTGACTAAAGTTGTTTGTTTTTTGTTTTTTGTTTTTTTTTTTCCCAAAACATTGTGTTGACCAGCCATTATGAATTTGGTGGTATTAAAGCTGTCTGCAATAAGTTTTTCTGGTTTGGATTGTAGCTAGCTCCTCTAGGTGCTCCTGCAGAATAGTATTTTTTTAAATACCTTTCTTCGAAACAAACAAACAAGATCTCTTTTTAAATTTAACTTTCTTGCAGTCGTTAATGATGGAATTGCTCCGCCACAGAGCATTCTTTTTCCACCTGAGAAGATTTGTATGGATTGGCGAGAAACACAAAGTGTTGGAGTTGGCCTGTACAATCTTGGCAACACATGTTTTCTTAATGCTACTCTGCAGTGTTTGACCTACACACCCCCACTTGCCAATTACATGCTTTCTCTTGAGCACAGCCAGTCATGTGAGTACTTTCTAACAGTATTTTGAATCTGTTGGATAGCTCTGAAGGTGAAAGAACAGCAGTGATTCTGTGAGATAAGCTTATTTGCCTGATTTTACCTGTAGCAGCTGGCTTTGAGCACTGTATTAGCAGTGGGCTCCGAATAGCATATGGAGTGCAATTAATGCACCATGGTTTATTTATTTAGTTATTTGTTTGTTTGTTTGTTTGTTTGTTTATTAAAGGATCATTTATTGCTTCATGGGAATAATGAAGTGCATTGGACAGTAATGCATTTAGTAATAATTTTAGAGAGTAATACATTTTGCAGCCTGTGGAGTTCACATTCCTGTCAGCCTTTACAACTGCGACTTTGCAGTAGTCTTTTAGATTTCTCATCACAAAATGCATTTGAATACAGGCTTAGTGGATATTTTTCTTCTGTCAAGTTGTGTGAAATGAAATGTTACAAGACTGTTGGGACATTGGCATCTTGGGAGAAGAGAATGTAGCAAGGAGAGTGGATATGGTATCTATAGCTTAAATTGTACTTAGATGTTCGTAGGTATGGATATTTCGCTGGACTGGGATGCTTTGTTCTTTCACTCTTCAGGTCGTGAACAAGATTTTTGCATGATGTGCACGATGGAGACTCACATTAACCAGGCCCTGCGTTGCACTGTTGATGCCATCGAGCCTACGCATGTTATCAGTAATCTCAGTCGTAAGTGGCTTCAGATGTGTTTCTTTTCGATAGCTTGTAATCTTCAAATAATTATTTGATGTGTCTAAGTGGTTTTAACACTCCAATGAAGAGAGATTTTAGAAATACAAGAATGATTTCATTTTTAAATGAGGTCAATACTATCATCTTCTTATTTAGGAATAGGACAACATTTCCGTTTTGGCAGTCAAGAAGACGCACACGAGTTCTTGCGCTATACTGTTGATGCTATGCAGGAAGCGTGCTTGAACGGAAGCACCGAGTAAGCATAAACAAGTTCACTTTCATACATTCTCTAGCACCTTCTAGTCCTTTATTTACTCTCAGAAATGATCTCTAGCACCTTTTAGTGCCTTATTTACTATCAGCAACGCAAGTCTACATCATCCTTGGTTTTCATCAAACTCTTTGAAGAGTTAATTCTGTGCCTTAAATCTTCTGAGGTCTGATTATAATTTATTTCCAGATTGGACAGATCTTCTCAAGCTACCACCATCATTCATCAAATATTTGGAGGATTTCTAAGATCAAGAGGTACTTGAAAAAATATTCCTGTCCTTAGAACTGATCTGTGTCTTTTGTCAGTAGTAAAGCAGTCTGTAGTTTGTCTAAAGTAGTATCTGTCAACAACTTGAATTTGGACAGTTAGTCTCCTTCACATAATGTTAAGCATTTATATTTTGTTTCCAGTGAAGTGCTTGAATTGCAAAGCAGTTTCGGATACGTATGAGGCATTTCTTGATATCACTTTGGATATAAAGGTAAGATGTTTTCTAAATATAATTCATGATGTTTAAGTACATGCATAACTTTCTAAATTAAACTTGTTTAACTTAAAAAACCAAACCACATATAATGTTAAAACGTAAGAGCTTGGTGGTGCTAAGGAAGTGGATTGGACTTTGTCCTTCCGTGGAACCCATGTAAATAGTCTCCACATTTGCATTGGGTTTAAGGGGAAAGAATTCTCTTTCTGCAAAAATTATAATGCTGTCCTACTTCTTTGTTGTTCTACCTCAATATACATCTAATTGTTAGACTGATGAATTTGTCCCCAGTATTGATGACAAAGCACACTGTAGATGCTGTCTAGGCAACTGGGAAAGTATTTGTTCCAAAGTCAAATGCCTTCCAGGTGAGGTCAATGCTGAGCATGCTCTTTCTGCCTCCTTCTTCACAGTGCTCCTAGTAGATCGCTTGAGTATGTTAGTAAGATTCTCTTATAAACTACTAGTATGTCTCTGGAATTTTGAATTACGGTGACTTTACGCTCTTCTTTCTCGCTGCTCTAGGCGGTTTCGTCTGTTAGCAGAGCTCTGGAACTCTTTGTGAAACCTGAAGAGCTGGATGGAGAGAATTGCTATAAATGTAGCGAGTAAGATTTTGACGAATTAGGTCTTAATCCTAGATGTCAGTTTTCTATGTTGCATGACTCTGTTGGACTACCTCTAAACTTTGGATCTACTTACAAGTTTTGTGGAAGTTTATAAAAGACTTGGATTTTTGTTTCCTTGGAGGGGGGAAGTCTTGTTCATAGGCATTCCCTATGGGTTTGCAATTCTCTGGCTTGTATTTTGCCATCAGAATTCAAAAAGAGCTACTTTTGTTCTTTCTATTTATTAGCTCTCGACAGTACTTTTCTTGATGTAAACTGCCCAGTTTCCGTTGTTCTCTGGGCTAGTGGCTAATTTTCACTGCTTACACCGTAGGTCCTACCTTGGAGCGGGCAATGTGTCAAACTGAACTATTTTGTTTCAAAGGATGGCAGATGGGTTCAGTGTCTTTCCAGACAAGCTCAGTACATGAAGACTTCCTACTGTTAAATGTCTCCCTCCTGTAGAATGACCATGTGCTTCTGTTGTATTTTTGATGTTGATAGTCGACCTATGTTGGAGATTATTTGCAATTTCTAGCCCTGGGGACCAAGGCTCTCTCGTTCCGCTTTCAGTATTTGTATTTCCCTTGAAAGCTGAAAGAATGTATCCAGGATTGGAGTTCAAATAGCCACTTTTGTAGACCAAGAAATGGTACCTTGCCATCCAACCTGGTCATACCCTTTTGTGAGAGATTCCTGTTCCTGCTATGCTCTGAGTTGTTGGGAAAATTGACCTTCTTCTCTGTATTAACAAACCTGACACGCAGTGCATGGGTTTATGAAAAGAAAAAAGACCAACCTATTATGCAAGTAAATATCATTCAAATAGCATAGGCATGCGTGAGACATTAAAAGGAGTTTGTTTTGGGGGCGAAAAAAGAAGATGCCTTCAAACACTTATCTCTGCTTGGTTTTAAGGTGTAAAAAGATGGTTCCTGCGTCCAAGAGATTTACCATACACCGTTCTTCCAAGGTTCTCACAATATCACTGAAAAGATTTGCAGATTTCACAGGTGGAAAGATCAACAAGGTATATTTACCACTGTAATGCAACTATATCATTGTGTAATGGGACATCCCCCAAAGCTGAAAGTTGTTAATATTTTCAGACAATAATTGTAGACTAACGACTATGGCTTATTCTTTCTCTTAATATCAATAAAGTTCCCGCTTGACAAGAAGCATATGCTTTCCTCTGAGAAGGCTGATTCATCAGGAAACAGTTCTCTGCAACTTCTAGTCTTAACCGTTGTTTATGGGAAGACTTATTTGTAGTGCATCAAGAAATATATTCGAGAAATATATTCTAGAAATCAATTCTAGTCTGTGTTTTTTGGAAGTGTTTTTCTCTGGCTAGTCCACGAAGTACTCTGGGATAATTTTTCTATCTTCTTGATGTCTCTTTAGGAGGTGAAATATCCGGAGTATTTGGACCTGAGAGCCTACATGTCGCAGTCAATGGGAGAACCACTGCTCTATGCCTTATACGCGGTGCTGGTACATCACGGTGTCAGCTGTCACTCAGGACACTATATATGCTATGTAAAGGTAGAAGTCAACAGCATTTCTAACAGGGTAAAGGTTGTGCTGGCAAACCAATTAAAGCATGACTAGCAGCTACTGTTTCTAGGGAAAAAGATTTCATTATATTTTTATTTGACATGTGTGTATTTTGTTCCTATCCGTGATTTCAATTGGAAAACGTGCAATTCACCTAAAGAAATCGTTGTCTTTATTTGCAGGCTGGTAATGGACTTTGGTATCAGATGAATGATGCTAAAGTAGTGCATACTGACATTAAAAGAGTTCTTGGTCAGCAAGCTTACATACTTTTTTATATCAGGTAATAACAAATCTTAAAATGTGTTCAGAAGAGATTTACTTTCCTGTTATTGATATTTTTCTGTTTTGCAAGTGTTTTTCTTGCTATCCCGGGAGAAGATTATTATTTGTCTAATTCAGTTCTGTCTAACCTGAAATTCTCTGTGTCGTTTATTATCTTTTGTTGCTCGGCCTTAAACTGCAGCACTCATGTAAATTGCTATCTATGTGTTATCTGTAGCTGGCTAATTTAGAGAAGGAGAGAAATGAAGGCCATCTGTGGTGTAAGAATGAATTATTGCTGTGCAAGTGATAGTCTTAGTAGGAAGACTGTTCTCTACTTTTCAGTCTGTAGTCATGGCGAAGCCTTCTGTAGAGAAGGCTTCCATATCGTATGAGCTGTTCCTCTAAAATGATAGGATGGGATTTAATCCAAGAGTAGGCTGAAAGAAAAACTAAACTACGATCACTGCTCTTTTCTGAAGGCGCTATGATTTGACACTTGGAGAACGTGCGTTTTACTTGCCAGCACCATCTTATCCCTGTTCATTCCCTCCTGGTCAGCAGGGGGCTAATAGTAAGCAGGCTGGATTTCTGGGACCACGACTTCTTCCTCATATGATTAAGGTAATTCAGGGAAGCGGGAGGGCAGATAACGGCACCAAACTGCTAGTGGGTTTGGGGTTTGGTGTGGGGTTTTTTGTTTGGTTTTCGGCATCTTAGTTTTGTTTTCCTTCCCACGCTGCAGCTTTCTTCACAGCCCTCATGCTACAGCCAGAGTCATTCAAACAGTGGTTACTGCTAAATTGTGCAGCCATGCGACTCCATTACTTTATACCTCCAAGACAGCTTTCTAAAGCACAGAGAGCTACGCTCTTTGACTATTTAAGCAGAGTGTACTAATCCTCAAATCATTTAAAAGAGGACTTGTTTTTCCTATCCTCGTCACTTTAGCTAAGACAGGGAAAACTAAATGTCTTATTCCTGAGCACCAGAACGATTACTTCAGGCTTTTCAGGGTATGTTTAAAGGGGAAAATAAATATATTTGGGAATAGCAGCAGGTAATGTTAAGTTGCTTGGCTGTTTTTCAAAGATGATGTTAATTTGATACCAATCTGCAGTAAACCAAAAGCAGGAATTGAATACGCTTATTGGACTTGCATTTATCCTTAACGGGCAGTGTGTTTTTCTTTTTAGGTGTTAAGACCATTTGTAGAAACACTCAGTAGGAGAGTTTTGTGTTTCAAAATGTTACATGCAGTGTTTGCGTTAATCCATCTTGCAATTTCTTCTTTTTAAATACAGAATTCAAGCCGTTTAAATGGAAATGGATCCATAAAAGAGGACGCAAAGACCACTGGTGTCACCCTAAAAAGGCCATCTTCAGCACCACCAATGGCCTGTGTTCAAAACCAGGCAATTACCAGGCCTTCAATTACTGATACGTCAAGAAAACAGAAGATCACCATCAGTATTCACAATAAATTGCCTGCTCGTCAGACTGTGTCACAGCCTGACTTTCTTAGCAGTGCTGTGGAGGATGAAGATCTCTACCAGGCTGTTCCTTCATCCACAATTACAAATTTGGTAATGCAAATGAAGCAAATGCAAACAAACAAAAAAGTTTCTGATGAAATTTTTGTGGAGCCAACAGTGAATGAAAATCCTAAACTCAGCTCTGATAACACAGTCCCTTATGGTGCAGAATCTTCAGGAAAATCTGAGGAGGAGTCAAAGGGCTTATTTCAAAGGAATTTGAAATGCAATGCAATGTCCTCTAATGGAATTTTGGTGTGAAAGGTAGTCCGTACATTGCAGCATTCCAATTCTTCCTGTCAGAATGCTGACAAAGGAAGATCCCAGCATGAGCTGCCAAAAACAGATTCACTAAATGGTGCTATTAGGTTAGTTAATGAATCTAAAGAAAACGGACTGAAACTTGATGATTCCACTTGCCGAGTAGAACCTGTTAAACCTTCTGAGATGTTCTTTTCTAAAACAAATGGATTGCTTGAAACATAGATTTGCTCCATCGAGAATTTCTCACCTACGATGTATTCGGGAGTGTTTATTGTGTTCCTAATTCAGGTGAAATACTGAGAAAACACAGCACACACGTGATCATAAGACTTTGTGGTATTATCCCCTTAGAATTTGCAGACCTGAGCTTACATTAGAACTTGTCAACTTAAGCTCAGCTGAGATAAAAATTCCTAAGTTTCCTAAAGTAGATTTTGGGGGGTGAGTTGGGGTTATCTTTGAAGTGTAGATAATGCATACAACTCACAGCGGTCTTGCTTACCATTTAATGGAGAAATTCTGACAAGACTAGTCCTCAGTACTACTACAAATAGTATTTTTTTGTCTGCTGACTTGTGCGTTTTAATTGCAGATGCCTGGAGCTATGCCTTCAGTCAATCGAGAAGTCATCACGGAGTCCTTCACAGCCAGCCAGCTGAACAGTTTGTCAGAGGAAATGAGGTAAAATGAGCACAGTCTGATTAAGACAAGACTTTATGGAAGTTCGTTACAGTTTTATCTGTCTACTAATAGTATTTAATGGAAGGATTTAAATTAGTACAATTCCATACTGTGTGTCCAGTGTCACGAACAGAACTAATGATCAGCACTGAGCATATCACTCTGATGCAGGTTGGTGCCTCAAGGAGAACTTGTGTTCCTTTATAGAATGTTTTTCCATTTTTCTCCACTGTCTGGAGAAACACTGGCTGTTCCCCGCTCGCCCCTATGCCTTTTTTCTCAGAGCAGCAGGTGGAAGGAGACAGATGCGTTTGCTTTTTTAGTGCAATGGCTTCAGAAGCAAGAGGGGAAAAAGCACTTTCTCTGGGAGCTGAAGAAGGTGTCCTAATCACAGGAGAGGTTTCTAAATGGCATATCTTTGCGAGGGTTCCTGTAGTCCGGAGGTTTTTGTTTGTTTGTTTGCCTTTGGAAGGTTTTACTCTTAATATTCACGTCCTTCAGCAGAAGTGAGAAATGGGTTTTTATTTTATGCAGTGTTGCGGAACCTCCGAAATCTCCTGGGAACGATGAATACCTCGCCCAGTACCAATGTGATGACCGTGGAGACAAGGAGAAAGCAAGAAGATCAAAAGAACGTGACCTCATTTCAAAAGAAACCGTTTTGTCCGGCAAAGAGTCTTGTGAGCCTGGTGAGAAATTGCGGCAAACTTCCTCTCTCAAGTCTGACACTGAATGTAGCTCTAACAATCTTTCTTCCTTAGCTATTGCAGATAGACGCCAAGATACAAAGGACAAGACTAAAACCACTGAGAAAGAGCATTACCGAAGCAAGAGGGAACATGCTCCTAGTGAAGAGAAGGAGAGTCAAAAAGCAGGTCCTTCCAGCAAGAGGAGGTGTTCTCAGAGCGTGGAATTTGTTGAGCAAAAGAGTCACAAGCAGGAGTACTGGGAGGGAAGCAGGTACAGATCTTTCCCTCGTGAAAGAAACAGCCCTGAGAATGGCAGAAGAGCAGTCAAATATTCAAAGTACAGATCTGGCAGCGGAGGAAGATCAGAACAAGGTAGCAATAGGTACTACCGATCCAAAGGGGAAAGAAGTTGGAGCAGAGAAAGATACTATCGAGACGAAGCACGGAGATGGGAAAGATGTGGCTATTACAAGGATTACTATTCACCTCATGCGACAGGAGACAGTAGAGAGAGAAAGTTCTCTCACGGCGATTCAGCCTTTGACAGATGGACTGCAACTTACTACAGCAGGTCACATAAGCATTATCATTACAAAAGCGGATGGCCTCACGGTTCCCTCTTGAGAGAGGAAGATGTACGTCGCTTTAGCACACCCCGAGCAGACTTGCATCGTTGCTCGGTACCTCAGCAACATTCCGGAAGACATTCTCGTGAAAGACATGCGCTTCCACCTGTGTCAGCTCATTTGGAGAACTGTCGCCAGAAAAATGAAACAGAAGGAAACAGAAAAAGAAAATATACCCGTGCAGAAGGTAGTGAAAGTGAAATAGAAAGACAGAAAGATAGAAAAGGAGCTTTTAGGTGGTGAAAAAAATGCAAAAATATCACAAGTTCTGGAAGAAACAGAAGTCTAAGGATAAAGATGGAGAGAAGGATTCCAAGTAAGCAAGGATTCCAGCATACTCCGCATTTTTTATCCTAATTCTTTTCTGGGTGCTTCTCATGTCTTCCTTTTTTTTTTTTTTTTTTTTTTTTTTTTTTTTTTTTTCTGGTAGTTTCTAAGTTCTTTAGATAGCACCAGCTGGCTGGGGATCATGTTGTTAGGTTGATCAGTGAAGACAGGAAAGCTCTTGCTGAATTGTGTCAGAGCACTAGCTTTGGACCACATAGTTCGAATCACATCCGTACACCATTCCAGATTAGGTTAAAAGATTTTTTCTGCTTGCACATATTCCAGAGCTAGCCGTTGTTAATGATCTGTGTACAAACCAGGACCTATGGTCCTTCAATCTGACGGCTTAAGTTTGCTGCATCTAAAGTAAGTTGCGTGTGCACAAAGCACCACAAAATAGCTGACATGCTGCAAATCATCACCTGTGGTAAAATAAATCAAGTTTCATATAGGCAACAAGTGCCACATCTTTTTTTCCCTTTTTAACTTGCATGTTTCTTTCAGACTTCATGATTTGTGTTTCTGTGCGCTCCGCTTTGACAATGCCAATCGCAAGCGTAAGAAAAAGAAGAAAAAGGAGAAGAAAAAGAAGAAAAAGGAGAAACACCAGGAAAGCA
The DNA here is from genome assembly GCF_964211825.1 of Aythya ferina. NCBI lineage: Eukaryota > Metazoa > Chordata > Aves > Anseriformes > Anatidae > Aythya > Aythya ferina. The sequence goes on from NW_028181371.1 coordinate 186,884, forward strand.
AAAGGCTCCTTGGAACACTTAGATCCTCGTTTCCAGAAGATAACGCGGGAGAAGAAGGAAGAATGCCATCCTCCAGATGGCTCTTCATGTCAGTAATGCAGAAGTGAGAGCAGTAAACAACCTTACAAGGAAGGGAAGACTTCCAGTGCAGGCGAAAGCAAGAAATACTGCTCCATCGCATCCAACGACTATACTAAAGGTAAGCGGCCGCAGCGTGTGTGAGGAATTCCTTTTATATTAATCTCGAGATTATTTCAAACAGTCTTGAAGTGCTTGATGACTTAACAGTCTGCAGATTTATTATCAAATCAAAAAAAAACCCCACTTGGTAGACTATTTTTTTCCCAGTTTTGAATGGCCACTAGGAAAGAAGGCCTGAAATAAAGAGGTTAAAGGCAAATGGTTTTCACAGAATCACAGAATTTTCTAGGTTGGAGGAGACCTCAAGGTCATCGAGTCCAACCTCTGACCTAACGCTAACAGTCCCCACTAAACCATTTCCCTAAGCTCTATTTTCATTTGGTTTGATGATGAAGTGGCAAACAAGAGGAAGAGTTGCAAGCTCCCTTCTTAAATTCAGTCCAGCCAAGTAGGAAAAGTAAATGTGGACGGACAGCTGTATCTTGGCAAAGAAGATAGTAGGGAGCAAGGAGGTTTAGCAGTCAAGATGGAAGGTGATGCCATGAGGCTTAGAGGCTAGTAATGTTCTAATGAACATGGCCAAGTCTTGCGCTGGGCAGCCTGCTTGGGTCCAAAGCCTGCAGTCCTCCCCAAGATGTCGGCGAGGGGCTGGTGAGCCGTTGGGACGGAACCCCCGTTGCCCGGGTTCCCCAAGCAACCGCCCCACTCTCCAGCCACCATGGCAGGTCCAGCAGCCGGCTCCCGCTCCTCCCGGGGCTGCGGCCCTGCTGGCGAGCCCAGCGCCCCAGAGCTCAGCCCAGCGGCCTTTTTCCCACAGAGGGTTTCCCCAGACGGCTTCCGCGGCTTGCGCAGACGCAAAACTCCCCCTTCGTCGTCCCAGCCGTGCCGCCAACGGTGGCTGCCTGGCTGCTGCCCTCCCTCCCCGGAGCGACGGCGCTGCCCTTGCAGCCCCCGCAGGTACCCACCCTCCCCTCCGCGCTGCCCCAGGCCACCGTCTGGCACGTGGTGCCGGGGGTCCAGGGGCAGGTGCTGCAGCTCCCCGCCGGGGTGCAGCTGCCACCTGGGGGGCACCTCCCAGCCCAGGGGCACCACCTGCAGCTTGGGCAGCTCCCCGCCGGGGGGCAGCTCCCTGCTGTGGGGCAGCTCCCCGCCGTGGGGCACCAGCTGCAGCTGGTGCAGCTCCCCGCTGTGGGGCAAAACCTGCAGCTGGTGCAGCTCCCCGCTGTGGAGCAAAACCTGCAGCTGGTGCAGCTCCCAACCATGGGGCACCAGCTGCAGCTGGTGCAGCTCCCCGCCGGGGGGCAGCTCCCCCACACCGCTCCTCCCTGTGCCCCCGTCCATCAGTGGGGACAGCCCATGGTGACGGGGACACTGGTACCCCACCATGCGCTGGGGCTGGGGCCCAGGGCCGTGCTCCATGGGGAGCTCCTGCACCCCGCAGGCGCCTGCCTGTTGCAGGCCCCCGCCCAGCGCAACCCCCCGCCACCCCTCGTCCCGGGGCCTCCGCTGCGGGGGCAGGCGCTCCCCACGCCCCGCACCCTGAGCAGCAGCCGGGGGCAGCTGCCGGAGCCCTGCTTGCACGCCGTGGGGCTCAGCGAGGACCAGGGGCCCCCGCTGCCCGGCCCCACTGCCCCCAAGCCTGCCCAGGCTCCAAGGACCGCCAGCACCCAGACGGCGACGCCTGACGGTGAGTTTGGGGCTGGCACAGCCGGCCGCTGGGCGCCCCACACCCAGGGGCCATGGGAAAGCTGACATCGCCCGTCTTGGGGGATTTTCTTGCTTCGTCCTCAGCGGCGACAGCCCCGCAGGTGCCTGAGGAGCCCCCGCAGCTGCCCGAGCTGGGCCCTGATGCCTTTGCCGAGGCCTTTCCAGAGCTGGCAGGGGACAGCCAGCAGCTGCAGCACATGCAGGACGAGCTCCTGGCCGACCTGGACATCCCCATCCCCGGCATGGAGGAGCTGCTCAGCTGGCTCGATGCCGTGGAGCCCCAGGACGCCTTCCCCGATTTGCCCAGCAGTCCTGCCCTCAGCCGCTTCCTCTCGCAGCTGCCCGACCTCTGCGAGGACATCGAGGAGCCGAGCACGCAGGGACTGGAAGCCACAGGAGCCCTCGGTGAGGTCCCCTCAACCCCTGGGCTGCGCCCCGAGAAGCTTGAGGGTGGGCTGTCGCTGCAGTCCCCCGTCGTGCCAGCAGTGAGCCCCCCGCTCAGCCCTGCAGCCAGTCCCCTGCCCAGTGCGCTTAGGAGCCCCCTACCCAGTCCACCCCTGAGTCCCCCCAGGAGCCTCCCTGACACCCAGCTCCTCAGTGCCCTTAGTAGACCCCTGCCCCAACCCCCCCAGCGTTCCCTCAAGACCCGCCCCAACCCCAAGGTCCCCAGTGCCCTTAGTAGACCCCAGCCCAAATCCCCCCCGAGTTCTCCCAAGAAACGCCCCAACCCCAAGGGCCGCAGTGCCCTTAGTAGACCCCAGCCCAAATCCCCCCCGAGTTCCCCCAAGAAACGCCCCAACCCCAAGGGCCGCAGTGCCCTTCGTAGACCCCAGCCCAAATCCCCCCTGAGTTCCCCCAAGAAACGCCCCAACCCCAAGGGCCGCAGTGACCATAGGAGACCCCTGCCCAAACGCCCCCTGGGTCCCCTCAAGAGTCCCCCGCCTGCCCCTGCGTCCACCGGCACCAAGCGGGGGGCCAAGCGCCCTGCGCCCAGCAGCACCCCCGGGACAGCGCAGAGCTGCCAGCACAGGAGGCCGACGACAGAGAACCCCCCCGGCAAGGAGAGGAAGACGCTGCTGGGCCAGGCTGGCCAAGGCCGCAAGAGACCGTGCCAGGGGAAGACGGCTGGCAGCAGCACGGTGGCTGGCAGCAGCAGGGAAGCAGGCAGCAGCGCGCAGCAGCTGGCGATCAACAGCACCACGGCACCCAGCAAGAGAGCGCGAAGCCCGGGGGCTGCAGGGGGGCAAGGAGCAGCGGCGCCACCTCCCCGCAGAGCGCGGCTGCTGCCGGAGACTCCGAGTGGGGAGCCCCGTGCCGTGCGGCCCCAGGACAGGCTCTGTCCCCAGGCCAGCGGGGCCAGGACGCTGCAGCGCCAGCAGCCGGGGACAAAGACCCCCAGCGAGACTTTGCAGCCGCTGGGGGCCAGGGCCAAGGCGCTGGGGCCAGCATGCCAGCTGGCCTGTGTGCAGCCGCAGCCCACCTCCAGCAGCCCCAGCAGCATGCCCAGCGCCCCGCCGACAGTGCCAGGCTCCAGCTACCCGTGACCGACCTCGGGCTTCTCCTCGACGGCCCCCGCAGCACCCAGGCAGGCACAGAGACCTCTGCAGGCACCTGCTCCAGCTTCAGCCACGCTCCTCAGCCCTTGCCCCTCTCGCTTGCCCTCTCCCCTCTCTCGTGCTGGAGCTAGGGGATGGGCTTGCCACTCACAGGGATGGCAACAGCGCCAATGGCAAATGCGCGCGCGCCTCACCCAGGAAGGTGGCAATGGCAAGCTGGGGAGATGCTGGCAGCAGCTGGGCTGGGAAAGCTTGGCCATGGCAACTGCTGCTTGGGACACCAAAGGGCTGAGAGACAAGACTTGCTTCTTCTTTCGGGGCATTGCTCTTCTTTCCTGCCTTCTGGATCAAATTCCTCTCCTTAGGTGGTCACTCAGCAAGGCCTCTGCCTGCAGAGCACTTCTTCTTGCACTGGCATGCCAAGGGGATAAGAACTGGGAGGTCTTTGGGATAGCAAATGATCAGTGGGATGGGAAGTGATGATGGGGATAGCAATTCATTGGAATGGGAAAAATGGGTTTTATTTGTATTAAATTTAAATTTTTTAATTTTCATTTAATTTATTGGTTTTCTTATTTATTTAATTAAATCCACTTTATTGACTGTGTTGTACGGTATGGCATTGTTTTATTATTATAAAATTATAAGTATTTAATAGTATTAAATATTTTTATATATTAATATCTTATAAACTGTAAGTATCATTATTTATTATTTTGTTGGTTTTTATTCCTTTTCTACCCTATTAAACTCTCTTTATCACAACGCACTGGTTTGGACTTTATTTTTCCTTCCGAGTCATTCTGGATTCACTCCGGATGGGGGGACACTAGCGAACGCCTGTGTGCTTCAGATCCAAGGTCACCTTTGCCCTCATTCAAGATACATATTTGCATCTGTTGTTGTGAAACAAAATTAACAACAGGAACAATAAAGTTACCTACTTGCTAGCAGCAGCTCTACATTTGCTGGGGTCTGCTCTGTGCATTTTGAAGACCATTCCATGCTCTTCAGCCCCTTCAGGAGGAAATGTATGGTTCTAGGAAAATGCGTCTTGACCTGATGCAAAGCTGTGACGCAGCCTGCAGCTGCTGCAAGCCCTGGCATTTTACCTGCAGCCCCTCCAACAACTCTGATGTTCCCTGCATCGACTTCAACCACTGCGGCAGGACCTGAGGCCCCTCAAAGCCTTGTAACACACCCTGCAGCCCCTCGAGCCCCTGGCATGGTCCCTGCAGCCCCTCCAGCCCCTGGCATGTTCCCTGCAGCCCCTCCAAGCCTGGCACAGGCCCTACAGCTGGCTCCAGGGACGACCCCGTTGCTGTCTCAGGCACCAATACACACAAGGGGAAGGAATGGGGAAGGAATGCATGCAGAAGTCATCTCGTTTCGGAAGGGCAGAAAGTCCTCCCAAGAAGAGGAAGAAGCAAGAGGAAGGCGAGGCAGCCTACCCCAAGGTAGGGCCATCCCAGGGCACAGGAGGCTGTTGGAAAGGAGAGCAGAGAGAAAAGCATCAGGAAGCAGGTGATCCCCATCCCTGGGCGAGCTGCGAGCCATGGGACAAGATTGCAGCTGTCCTCCAGGCGAGCACATTGTCAGCTGGCTGCTGCGCTGCTGGGATAGCAGCTGCGGGAGCCTGGCAGCAGAGGGCAGGGAAGCCAAGCAGCTGGGATCCTTCTCTGGGGAAGGGGGCACTGAGAAAGCGCTTGCAAACGGGGCACAAGCCCTCAGCCTCTGGAGGCGTGAAGGAAAGGGATCCCTTCTGGGAAGATGCTGTGGGCTTGCTGAGGCTCAAAGAACAGATGGTGCTGGCTGCTACCAGCGTGCTGCAGCAGCGGCAAGACAGAGCCGTGGTGGTTTTCCTCAGCTGGGCAGCTGAGCTCCAGCACAAGCGCTCTCTCCCTGCCCCTCCTCCAATGCCAAGGGGAGAAAAGAGGCTGGCAAGGGCTCAAGGGCTGCCAAAAGGACAGGGAGATCACTCCACAAGGAGCGTCACGGGCAAAGCAGGCTCAGCACAGCCTGTTCCAGTCCAGCCCGGGGCCTGCTCCTGCGGGGGCTCTCCACAGGCCGCGGCCTCCTCCAGGCCACAGCCACCTGCTCCACCGGGGGCTTCTCCACCCGCAGGGGGGCTGCAGCGTGGAGATCTGCTCCACGGGGGACCCATAGGCTGCAGGGGGACAGCCTGCTCCACCAGGGGCACAGCCTGCTCCACCAGGGGCCTCTCCCTGCACAGGCCGCAGGGGAACTGCTGCTGTGAGCCTGGAGCACCTCCTGCCTCCTGCTGCACGGACCCTGGGGGCTGCACAGAGCTTTCTCACTCCTCCCTGAGCCAGACGCTGCTGGGCAGCAGCTTTTGTTCCCTTTCTTAGATGGGCTCTCCCCCAGGCGCAAACATCATCCTTTTGCTCTGCGTTCTGGGCAGCAGCGGGTGGGTCCCTCCTGGAAGGAGCCTCCTGGAAGCGGCTCTGAGCTCCCATGGGGCAGCTGCTGCATTCTCCTCACAGAGGACACCCCTGCAGCCCCCCGCTCCCACAGCCTGGCCACGCAAACCCAAGCCAAGACACCGAGCGAGCCTCCCTGATTGCCAGCCAGCAGCTGGCTCAGCCTGGGACCCCAGGCCAGTGCCCACAAGACTCTCCTGGGCCTTGAAAAGCAAGCCTTGTGGGGACGGAGCACCCACAAAGAACGGACTCACACAACAGGACTCCTTGCCAACACTGCCTCACAGACACCTGGGCCTTGAGCGGGTAGCTCACCTTGAGCGAACTCATTTCCTTCCCAGTAGCTGAAATGTGCCCTTTCGGGGGCATTTGGGGGCTACAGCGTGCTGCTGAGAGGGTTGTTGGAGCTCCTGCAGGGCAGTGCTTCCACTAAGGCAAGGCCTTTTCTGCATCTTCTACTGCCCTGCAAGCGAGGATGCTTGGGGCACACAAGAAGCTGGCAGGGGACACAGCTGCAGGGATTGCAGGGATTCCTAAAGTCATAGCCAAATACAAGAAAGACAGGAGGACGTGATGCTTCCGAGAGAAAGGAGCTCGCTTTGGGGTCCAAATCCATCCCTTTTTCAGGAAAGCAAGAGATGCTGTGCATTTCTCTCGTCCCCCTGAGACAGCCACTGGGTGACGATGGTGCCAAGTGTCTGGAAAGAGACCTTGCTTTCTCAGGCCCAGGTGTCCAGCTGCACACCAAGGCCGTCCCTGGCTTCCAGGCGCAGTTGCCAGGCCCAAGGCCGAGCTCCCCTGCGAACCCCCAGCCCAGCAGACCTGGCTCCTGGCATTGTGGAGCAGCCATTTCACGGCAGCCTTTTCTCCTGGCAGTCAGCTTAGCGCCGAAAGCTCTGTCACCGGGACACCCGAGAGCCGTGGCAGCTCAGCAGAGAGTCACTGTCAGCCTTGGAGCTCACAAAGGTGGGTGGCCGCAAGTGCCCTGAGCGTCCAGCTCGCAATGAGGACTGCTGTGGCACTCAAATTGTCACCTGTTTGCTGCGATGCTGGGATACCTGCTCTGGTAGCCTGGCATCAGAGGCCAGGGAAGCCAAGCAGCTGGGATCCTTCTCTGAGGCAGGGGACACTGAGAGTGGAAATGGAAATGGGGCACAAGCCCTCCGCCTCTCAAAGGAACCCCTCAGATGTTTAGGTATAGTAAACTTATGTATATCTGTGTGACTCTAGACCACAACATGTTAGTGTTCTGGTTTGTCCACTGCTTTGTTGTGGGGGCTTTGAGTTGGCCTCTACTCTTTAGGTGAATGCTGACTTCATATCTATGGTGCACTTTATTCTTAAAATGGGAAGTTTCTACCAATTTCCTGTCCAAAGTTCCTCATAAGCCAACTGCAATCATCATTTCAGATGTATCTCCCAACTTACACATTTCCTAATTCTCCTTGATATTTACTCAAGAAATGCATTTTCACAGAGACATCATATTTTTCTCTCAACTGGCATCTGGCTGAGCAGAATGATGTCCTTTAATTCCCTTCCACACAATAGGCAACTTGTTCCTTCTGTCTTCTGAACACTTCCTCCTAAGTTCAATGTGAATACAAGCGGCAGAATTTTGCCTCATGTCTTATATGTGTGGCAGGGCTGCCCTGTCAGGTGTATTTATACTGGAGAAAAAAAAAAAAAAAAAAAAAGAATAGCCATACATACCATATAACCACTTAACTTTTTCAGTTCTTCTGTTAACAGTGCATGAACATGGGGTTTTGTTGTTTTATTGTTTGTTTTAAACTCCTGACTGCCATATAGCAAACATGACAAAAAAAAAAAAAAAAAAACACCCTTTGTTGAGAATCTCTAAGCATGGCTCTACTTTGTATTATCAAATGTCACTTCACCTGAACCATTTCAATCACAAGGGATATCCTTCTGTCAGGCTCGGTAGGACTTCCCAACTTTACGTCACCTGGAAATCTCAAAGCTCATATGTAATTTTTAGTCTTCGGCCACCATATCCGTACTGAACATACCTAAATTTGAAGTCATCTCTGCTCTGAATAGGAGGTTGGGTTTTCAGAGCTCCCTTCCAGCCTACATTTCTCCATGAGTCTTTGCCTCCTTAGCAGCTGCAGTTTCAGAACTGTCTCTGAGAATCACTACAGGTAACCTCTCCTTTGCCGGTAATTCCCTCTTCGAACAGTGTGAACAATTGCAAACTCCCTTGATTCACTTGCAGCCCCAAAGCCCAAATCCATAGATAAGGTATCAGAAGCTCACAGAAAGTGAAATAGATGTAGTTCATCCCCTGTGTAGGGGAACACTGGTCCTACAAAGGCAAGCTACTAAATTCTCTGGAAACAAATTAGCTTTAATAAATTATCTTGTAAATTCCACATTATCCGCTACTTCCCTAGTCTTATCTCTTCTTGCTACAAAACTTTGCCCAGCGTTGATGTCAAACTAACAGGCCTGCACTTGTCTGGATCACTCTTTACATTCTCCTGGACAGAAGTATATTTGTTACTCTCCCATTCTGGGGACTATCCCTCTATCCCTGATTTGCACAGTTGTGATGTATTTTTCCTACTTGAGTTGTTGTTCTGTGTGCCAATGCTGTTAATAGGCTAGGTAGATATCAGCTTGTCATTTTTCACTTGAATCACTGTAGATTTTTATTTCACCTCAGATGATGTTGTGCCTAGTGCCCTACCCTCATTTGCAATGGGAATCCTGTCACTGCCCTTAATATCACATTGTTGTTGCTGTTAGATGCAGGAAATAAGATTTGCAGCATTTGAGACATCATTAACTTTTGATCTATTTTTGCCTCGAGTATGCAACTGTCCTAATTTGTTCTCTTTGTTCCCCCTGGGTTCTGTGGCTTAAGTATCATTTACTATTATTGTTTAATTTCCTATGTGAAGGAGGTTTTGGGTCATTCGTACTTTATTTTTGCAGTTTTTAACCTCTGAAATGTACCTTTTCTCATTGCTTTTTTCCCATCGGAATTTTGAATTTTAACTCTGCCTTCTCTGCACTCCAGTCCCAGAGATGCTTAGTCAGACTCAATGATTCATTTCCTTAGATTTCAAAGTTTGCATTTGTAAGCCTCAAAAATTTCGTTTTAAGCCTGGTTTTGTTTTATGTTTTGTTTTATCAGTTTTATGGTATGATAAGCTTTTGCTTCCACTGAAGGGTAGAAGTCATTATGAATAGTGCCAACAAAACAGAAACATAACAATGAAAATGATATTTGAATTCAGAATAGGTATTTAAAAAGTTCACCTTCTCCAGCACAAATGGGGAAAGTAAAATCAATAAATAAATAAATAGAGCAGTCCTAAATCATCAAAACTGGCCAAAGAATTAGAAGAAGCACTATTTTTCCAAGGCTGCAATGTTTTCCATTCATCTCACTGGGCCAGCAGAGCACTAGAGAGCTGGATGCACTGAACTCCTGGCTCATACCCTAAATGACCTGCAGGAAGATCTTCTTATCTCTGTCCCCCCGTTTCTCCTTTCAATCTCTGTTTTGTCTGTTTGTATCACTAGCTATCAAAGCGCTACTGAGATATGCACGTGCAGCACCCAGCACAACCTTGTTTCAGGCTCCAGTGGGACCTTTAGGCATTACCATCCTATAAACAAGTAACAGTGATAGTGAGCGTAATTACAGTCGTCAAACTATTCCAGCTCCACTTCATTAGCCATGCCCTGAGCTAAATAACATTTTAATCAGTCTGATATGTCACCTGTGGCTTTCTTCACTGTCACTTGCAATCCAGCAAACTCCTTCCTTCATGTTTCTAGATTAGACAGAGGGTTCTTAACTGCAGACATCCACTTCCCTGTTCAGGAAGCAGTGAGACCTTTCATCTTCACCCAGAATTAAGATGATATCCAAGCATCATGAGACACAGCGCGTGTGTCTCCTAGGCCCATCCCATAAGAGCAGGACATTTACCTCACATGAGAAGAAGACTTAATGCAGAGGCAAAGCAAGATACTCGGTGTCAAAGCCATGTCTGGATGATCATTAAAGACAGATCAAAATTACCCAGTACAGGAGGAAAATCTATCATTTGAAGAAGATTATGGTCTCTGATTATTAGTTTCAAAATTAGTTTTTTTCTTTGGATTTCCTCTGAACTTAAACTTAGTTTGGAATGCCTTTGGTTTTGAATAGTTCTGAAATTGTATTACTTCTCCTAAGTAAGTTGATAGTCTGTTCTATTTACGTGAAATTCAAATAATATTGTGAAGGATCTGCCATCACTTTTACTGTGTGCCAGGCCGAGAGCCTTCCTGTACTTAAAGGCAACCTATAGGAAAGCTGGGGAGGGGGTCTTTATCAGGGCCTGGAGTGACAGGACATGGACTAATAGCTTTACACTGAAAAGTTAGATTTCTAATATATGTTAGGAAGAAATTCTTTACTGATAGTACTTCACATCCAGCCACTCCAGCCCCTGGCATGTTCCCTGCAGCCCCTCCAAGCCTGGCACAGGCCCTACAGCTGGCTCCAGGGACGACCCCGTTGCTGTCTCAGGCACCAATACACACAAGGGGAAGGAATGCATGCAGAAGTCATCTCGTTTCGGAAGGGCAGAAAGTCCTCCCAAGAAGGGGAAGGAGCAAGAGGAAGGCGAGGCAGCCTACCCCAAGGTAGGGCCATCCCAGGGCACAGGAGGCTGTTGGAAAGGAGAGCACAGAGAAAAGCATCAGGAAGCAGGTGATCCCCATCCCTGGGCGAGCTGCGAGCCATGGGACAAGATTGCAGCTGTCCTCCAGGCGAGCACATTGTCAGCTGGCTGCTGCGCTGCTGGGATAGCAGCTGCGGGAGCCTGGCAGCAGAGGGCAGGGAAGCCAAGCAGCTGGGATCCTTCTCTGGGGAAGGGGGCACTGAGAAAGCGCTTGCAAACAGGGCACAAGCCCTCAGCCTCTGGAGGCGGCGCCTGTCAGGCGTGAAGGAAAGGGATCCCTTCTGGGAAGATGCTGTGGGCTTGCTGAGGCTCGAAGAACAGACGGTGCTGGCTGCTACCAGCGTGCTGCAGCAGCGGCAAGACAGAGCCGTGGTGGTTTTCCTCAGCTGGGCAGCTGAGCTCCAGCACAAGCGCTCTCTCCCTGCCCCTCCTCCAACGCCAAGGGGAGAAAAGAGGCTGGCAAGGGCTCAAGGGCTGCCAGAAGGACAGGGAGATCACTCCACAAGGAGCGTCACGGGCAAAGCAGGCTCAGCACAGCCTGTTCCAGTCCAGCCCGGGGCCTGCTCCTGCGGGGGCTCTCCACAGGCCGCGGCCTCCTCCAGGCCACAGCCACCTGCTCCACCGGGGGCTCCTCCACCCGCAGGGGGGCTGCAGCGTGGAGATCTGCTCCACGGGGGACCCATGGGCTGCAGGGGGACAGCCTGCTCCACCAGGGGCACAGCCTGCTCCACCAGGGGCCTCTCCCTGCACAGGCCGCAGGGGAGCTGCTGCTGTGAGCCTGGAGCACCTCCTGCCTCCTGCTGCACGGACCCTGGGGGCTGCACAGAGCTTTCTCACTCCTCCCTGAGCCAGACGCTGCTGGGCAGCAGCTTTTGTTCCCTTTCTTAGATGCAAGATCTTCTTAAATTCAGTCCAGCCAAGTAGGAAAAGTAAATGTGGACAGCTGTATCTTGGCAAAGAAGATAGTAGGGAGCAAGGAGGTTCAGCAGTCAAGATGGAAGGTGATGCCATGAGGCTTACAGGCTAGTAATGTTCTAGTGAAACCCAGCCTTCCTAAAGAAACCTGCCTGACTACTTGATGTGAGTAACAGACTCTGTTCAGCTCTTTCCTAACATAGAAACGGTGCTGACTGCTTCTTCAGAGTAACAGAAGTTCGTGATACTACTGAAATAGTTGTGGTTCAGATGTAGATCTGATTTCTCCTAAGCACACTGAATTCACAACTGTTGATCCTCCAGAGGAGGCTTTGCAATTGAACACCTGGAGAATAGGTAAATTTCCCGCTGTTGTTCTCCTCTCCTCTTGTTTTGTTTTGTTTTGTTTTGTTCCTAGTAGCATAGGCTTAAGACTCTGAAGAAACAGGCTGCTTTTTTTCATTTCCAGCACTGGCTGTTCCTCCTGAGCCCCGCCTTCTATTTTTGCAGTCATAGGATATGTGAATGTAAATTCGTGGAGAGAGGTAGAAAACTCTTTCAACTGGTGTTTTTTCGGCTATGTGGGGAGAAGAAATAGAGTGGCTTTGAATATTCTGGCTCTTATTCAGAGCAGCATGTGGAGGGAGACAGATGCGTTTGCTTTTTTAGTGCAATGGCTTCAGAAGCAAGAGGGGAAAAAGCACTTTCTCTGGGAGCTGAAGAAGGTGTCCTAATCACCGGAGAGGTTTCTAAATGGCATATCTTTGCGAGCGTTCCTGTAGTCCGGAGGTTTTTGTTTGTTTGTTTGACGTTGGAAGGTTTTACTCTTAATATTCACGTCCTTCAGCAGAAGTGAGAAATGTGATTTTATTTTGTGCAGTGTCGTGGACCCTCCGAAATCTCCTGGGAACGATGAATACCTCGCCCAGTACCAATGTGATGACGGTGGAGACAAGGAGAAAGCAAGAAGATCAAAAGAACATGACCTCATTTCAAAAGAAACCGTTTTGTACGGCAAAGGGTCTTGTGAGCCTGGTGAGAAATTGCGGCATACTTCCTCTCTCGAGTCTGACACTGAATGTAGCTCTAAAAACCTTTCCTCCTCAGCTGTTACAGAGAGATGCCAAGATACAAAGGACAAGACTAAAACCACTGAGAAAGAGCATTACCAAAGCAAGAGGGAACATGCTCCTAGTGAAGAGAAGGAGAGTCAAAAAGCAGGTCCTTCCAGCAAGAGAAGGATAAAGTGGAATACAAAGAATACAAACTTGAGCTCCTGATTGGCTTCATGCTGAACTCTGTGCTGTTCTTGTCCTAATCTCGGTCTCTCCATAGATAATATGGTTTAAATCCAAATAGAATCGTGCGATGAGGAAGATCTCACTGCAACAAATTCAACATCTAAAATCAAAGTTGACATTTTCCGTGATTTTCTTCCTGAGCAGAAGTGTGCGGTACTCCTTTTATATTAACGTAGAGATTATTTCAAACAGTCTTGAAGTGCTTGATGACTTAACAGTCTGCAGATTTATTATCAAATCAAAAAAACCCCGACTTGGTAGACTATTTTTTTCCCAGTTTTGAATGACCACTAGGAAGAAGGTTATTCCGGCATCAAGAAAGTCATGTGGAATGTAACAAAATTTACTGAACCAGTAAGTAAAACTTATATTTTTCTATTTGTTCCATTGTTTCAACTCTTCTGACCCTTCTGGACGGCATAGATAACAGAGGGGAGATCGTGGTAATCGGAGCTACTAACAGACTGGATTCTATAGATCCTGCTTTACGAAGACCAGGACGCTTTGGCAGACACTTCCTCTTCAACTTGCCAAATAAAGAGGTGAGAACTTAAATTCAACGTTAGTGCTACCATGGCAAAGTCCAACTTTATAGGAAAAAAAAAAAATATTGACAACTTGAACAAAAGAGTGATACGTGGAGACACTGCGTTGTTCCATGGAGGACAAATCTGGTACTGGATATATATGGTCAGGATGATACCACCAAGTAGTTAGTTCTATAATCAAACCTTTCATTCCCAAAGTTGTACCTGTTTGCTTAATTATTTAGTCCACTTGGGTGTTTTCATCATGAAGTTGTGTTTTTGGTCTCAATCCTTCACTTATGAATGAATAGGGGACGTGTTTGCATTTGATTGTGCCCCTGCTCGGTGGTAGTAGTTTGAGTCATAATTCTTTTCTTCTTTATAGCAATTGTAGCAATTGGAAGCATTGTGCCAGAAGTGCTTTCTGTGAATTTACTGACTGGAAAGCAAATGTGATGAAGTAATGAGACTGTCCCAATGAAAGCTTGCTAAGTTTTAGAGAAGTTTTTTGGACAGCAAAGAAATGTTTCTGGATAAATTTTTCATTACAGTATTTTCCTCTGGGTCCTTAGGTCTCGTAGTTTGGAAACTTGTTATTGAAGCTATAAATGCCTTTTCTTTCACTGTAGGTTCCTAGAAAAAGTTCAGTATAACAAATAAGAAATATTCAATTTCCTGGTTGACAATGCAGAGTGTATATTAAATAACTGTAAAATACTTGAAAGTTGAGCAAGTAAGAAAAGTGTATTAGTAGATGAGGGGTTTTGAGGGAGGACTGTTTTGTTTTTTGTTGTTTGTTTGTTTGCCTTTTGGTTTGTTTGTTTCTTGTTGGTATTTTTAAGGAAAACTTGGGACAAGCTAAAATGCAATGATTTTGCTTCCAGGCTAGAAAAGAAATTGTCAAGATTCATACTCGTGACTGGACCCCTCAGCCACCGGACATGTTGCTTGATGAACTAGCTGAGAAATGCATTGGTAAGACTGAAACAGAAACGGATTCTTGCTTGTGACCAAGTTGTAAAGAACCTTAGCTTGTACCAGGCAGTACCCATGCTCTTGTGCCTTGTTGCACAACTAGTCAACGAGGCAGCTGGCACGCCTTCATAGCAATCTGTGTGAGATCCTTTCATCTATTTACTCTTTGTTGTCGTTCCTCTTGTTGTCTGAGAACATTAAGTGGTTCTGGGGCATCTTCCTCAAGAGTATAGTTTTTGATGAGGAGTCTGCTTCAGCTGCATAAGTGCAGGATATCAGGCAGTGAGCAACATGAAACATCCTTGCAGAGCGGTAGCACTTTGAATTCCCTGTTATGCTGTTTGGTTTTGGCATTACAAATTCTTTAAATGTTGCATGTTGTAAACCTGGGCCTTGACTGATGTAACGTTTGATTTTTGTTTGTTAGGAGACTGTGGTGCAGATATCAAATCCCTCTGTACTGAAGCTGCACTGTGCTCTCTACGCCAATGGCCAATGCTATCCTCAGATTTATGCAAGTAGGGAGAAGTTGCTACTAGACGTTAATTCTATTAAAATAAAAGCAAAGGACTTTTTCATGGCTATGAAGAAGGTTGTTCCAGCTTCAAACAGGATCAAGGCTTCACCCGTACAAGCACTATCACCCATTTTCAAGCCACTTTTTCAAAGATCAGTAGAGAATATTTTACAAGTTGTGCAGAAGATCTTCCCGCATGCACAGATTGCACTAAAGGAGGACCGACAGCAAGGTATAACCACAGCATCCACTTCTTTATAATTCTGCTAAAGCAAAAACTTGTGGTTTGTGCAATCAACTTATAGCTTTCAGACATAATGGTGGTAGAATTTTATTATTTGCATGTGCATGTCTTTTTTTTGGGCAAGTCTGGAATACAACACATAGGTTTTATTGTGGATTCGAAACTGAAATGCCAAATGGAAGCTCTGAATGACTCAATACACAGTAAAGGACGATGCGTTCTCTACTGAAGCATCCTGCTTCTGACGGCAGCTAAGATAATTAGCATTTGTAGAGGTTGACTTGAGGTTTGAAGTATAAGGCACCTATTTTTCTTTAAAAAATCAAAACTCAGATCTTTGGAGGGGAAGCATTTCTAGGTCAATGTTTCTAATTCCTTTCTGAAGAATGTCAGGACCAGGATACAAGTATAACTGGTCTAAGCTAAATATTGTTTTAGCTATCATCCTTTTTAACCAGTCTCCTAATTTAAACGTTTGTGGATCGTACTATACACGTGCACATGAGATCAATTAGCATTGATATTTACTAGATGAATGGAATTCTGTGGCCATCACATCCTTTATCCCCATGCTTTCATTGTGGGAACCTCCTCCAGAAAGAAATGGTCTTGTTTGTTTGTTTGTTTGTTTTTTTAGCTATTTAGCAACTGCAGAAATTGTTCGTAATCTCCTTTATTCTAAGGGGGAGAAAAAAATCACCAAGAGTAGCGTACCTTATACATACACATCAGTGGTACTTAGTAGAGCTTTGTAGGGCCTTGTGCCATCTCCTTAGATCTGTGGTGGGCTGAACTCTAGGAAATAGCTTTCAGTGTGTGCTCTCAAATGAAGAAAGGGTTTTGGCACTGATTTAGAAGCTGTATTAATGGAAGAGAAAGAGACAAAGGCTATTCAGGAAAGTTAACAAACCTCTTTTGCCTTTCAGAGCATTTCAATCCTATTTTACAAGATGATATGTTTGACAGTGATGACGATGCATCCTTGGTTTCTGGAGATGAATTAAAAGATGGAATGCCTAACGGACCAGAGAAAAAATGCCTCTGTTTCAGCAGGTAAAGAAAGATAGATCCCTGTTATGTTTAAATTCTCAGGTCTGCTGAGTCTTTGTAAACAGTTCCAGCTGTTAAAAGTGCGAGGGGTGGTAGACGAAGGGGCAACATCAAGTTTGTGTGTTGAAGGGGTGCTTGGTATTCACAAGAAGAAAGGGTGGAGGGACTAAAGTTGTAATGAAGTTGCTCTGAATGACCAAATTGAAAAGCCCAGGCTTCTCTTCGTAAGCCAAAGTGATCCGTAGACTACCAGAACACGTTGACTTAATCCATGGCATTCTTTGAAAGACTCAAGACCACATAAATGTGCAGTCTGTCCTTTTAGCTAAAAATAGCCCAACTTTATGGGTTTGTGTTGCCACCTTTTGCCCTTCTGTTTTCCAGGATTGTTAAACCAGTAGTGAATTATGTAGCAGAAAGAAAACTGAGAAATGGCTTGTTAAAACACCTTGAGAAAAATGTGAATGGTGTCTTTATTTGTTAAGCCACCAAGTTGTGTTAATCTTGTGCTATTTTAGTATGGAAGTCATGCAAGCCCACAGTTGGAAAGTTAGATCATGTTGTCACAGCTGGATCAGTTATTTTTCTCAGTTTCTATTGCTGTGCTGTCCAGAAGATTTTCTGTCCTCTAGAGCAAGGCTAAGTCTCTAGCATCTTTGATTTAAGCCAGCAGAGGTACAGCCTGATTGTAGTGGGGAAACAAATGGTCCTCACCAATTTATTTTTAAATAAAAATAAATTTATAATAAAGTATATAATAAATATATAATAAATAATAAATTTATAATAAAGTAAAGCAAGATTGCAGGGATATTAATTTGCAGTCTTGGTTTAGTAAAGAATAGGAAACACAAGGGAAGAAGATGAAACAATTGGAATGAGTGAATAACTTAACTGGAAATCTTACATGTATTTAATGTACCGCTGCCATTTGGATTATTTGGGGAGGGAAAAGAAAGTCTATAGGAAAATTACTTGGAACATCTGTGTGTCTATTCAGCACCTCATTTATAAGCTTGTTTTCTTAACTCTTGTTCTAGGAGTGCTTTCTGCGAACCAACATCATGCCAGCCCCGTCTGCTAATAGTAGGAAAAGAAGGGTACGGCCAGGTTTCTTACGTGGCACCCGTGGTGTTGCACGCTTTGGAGAAGTTTCCCGTTCACACCCTGGACCTTTCTGTTCTGCTTACAAACGTTGCATCGCCAGAAGAAATCTGCGGACAGGTACCTTTTTTTCTTTTTCTTCTCATCGGATTCACTGACTGTATGTAAAGGATCAATCGAGTTGCAAGTAAGGTGAGCAAAATTCATTGGTAATGGAGGTGGCCTTGTTTTAATGTGCTGGGATGTTTGCTTCTGTCTGAAAATCCCCTTTTCTTTTAGACAGCACCACAAACAATCCGGATGTTGTACATGTCCACATTTTCCATACCCAATTTTACAGTGAGGCTGTTGCTAGCAGCTCAGGAAGCTGGGCGGTGTTGCTAATAAACATCTCTTTGTGGAAAGAAATGCTGCTCATGTCACTGGGATCCAGAAAGTAGTTCTCATTGCCTCCTAAGACTGTGTGCTCCCGGTAGATGGCTCTGTATCAGACTGCATGTCGGCTACTTTTTGTAGGCTTCTTCTAAATTATATTAGTAAGGCAACCAAGGTTTGGGGCTTCTGTTTATTTTGTTTTCGCACGGACATACACAACTTGTGCTGTTGCAGTATGTGCACTAAAAGCATTAACATTCAGAAAACACTTCATTTGCACGGTGATGTGGTTTTAACTAGAAAAAATGAACAGATTTGGTGCTTTTACTTTTAGGCAGGAAATCCATTTTCTTGTTTGGCATCACTACCTTAAAATACTTTTACCTTTAGTGGAAACGTTTGAGAGCCATACAAGTAAGGACAGACATGTTACACGACTGAATACTGATGTGTCCCTTAAGCGGGACATTTCCTTTCTTTGTTATGTGATGATTGTGGCTGTGGCCATATAGCTACGGTGTCTAGCCACTGCCTGAATATATCCTTCCCATCTTCTGACTAGAGTTCTCCGAATACTGATAATCTGAAAGGGTGCACAGAGAAATTCCTTATGTGAAAGGATGCTTGCCACTCTGTTCACATAGTTTCATTTCATGGGGCAGTCAGATGGCTATGTAGCTATGTATTAAGAGGTTCTTGTACGTGTTTTAGTTTTCTTACGCAAGCTTTCCTTTTCACTAGCTGATCCGAAATGCTCAGAAGACAACACCAAGCACAATTTATGTCCCAGATATCCATTTATGGTGGGACAACGCTGGACCTGCCTTGAAACTTACTTTTCTAACTCTACTACGTAACATTCCAGCATTTTTGCCAGTTTTGCTGCTTGCTCCGTCTGATGTACGTCACTAGATCTCCCAGAAGAGGTATTTGTCAATACCTTCCTTACTATTTCTTCAGTGTCTTGTAATTTATGAATGCTTTCAGCATCAAAATGCTGTGCTTTCTTAAATGCATGCTGTTATTACTCAGGCACCCTAACAAATCACTTAAAATTTGCTTAGAGAAAAAAATACCGTGAAAGCATCTGCTTAAGGTTTTTTCTGAGTCAAGCAAGTGACTTTCACCCCCTTCTCACACATGCAAATAATAAATTAATACAATAATTCTGGTGGCTACAAAGTGGTTCAGTCAAGAATATGCAGTGCTTGAAATGACAAGAGGAGGTTTTTACTGAAGAGATTTCTTCTGACAGTCTGCCATTCCATGCTATGTTGGGTAAACTGCTAATAATGCAATTTAGTAGAGAATTGAAACACTTTGATTAAAAAAAAATAAGTAAATCAGTTTCTTTCTTCATATAGGCCAAAGCTTTCCAAGCTGGAAAGCTGAGTTCCAATTTCTGCTAAAGTAACTTTGGAATCGAATTCTAGTTGTAGTCCTAAATAAACTGTAGTAAAAGTAGGTGCAGAACTTCATTGACTTCTGAGAGTTTACATTAAGGGAAGGTGCCCAAAACAGGACCACGCTGTTGTCATTCTGATGATTTGGTCTCAGTCACTGGGGGAAGAGAACGGGTCTTACCTAGACGTGTTTATTATCAACTGCTTTGAAAGTGCTTGAGTTCCCACAGAAGTTTTTGTACAGGCTGTAAATTCCTTCTAAAATAAGTAGTGAAATTCCTCACCTACCTTTTATTACTAGAACTTGAAAATGGAGGAAGACGTAGAGGTACTAGCTACTTCAGACACCTTTTGGTAGAGAAATAAAAACTCAGCAAAAAGCCCTCACTTGTCTGCTGAAGCCTTTCTCTTCCCTCTATAGCCGTAAAGGTTCTAAGTAAAGGCTGCAGCAAGGCAAGTAAATACAAAGGAGGCGCTGTTGGATGTGGTGAAAGCCATTACTTTATCAGTGTAGCGTACAATCCCTTCAGCGAGCTTTAATTCTACAGGTGATTCTTAAAGGTGATATTTGAATTTGCCGTGCCAGCCTCTGAAAATGTAGCGTTTTAAGGCCAGGATGATAACTTTTCTCAGTTTGTGTTCTTCAGGTTATTCTTAATTTGAAAAGGTACTCGTCTTTTTGGAATAGAAGATGAGTTTTTTGTGGCCTTAAATCTGAAATGTCTTTCCTCCTTCTGCTTTAGATGCAAAAATTATTTAATAAGGAATTTGGAGAAGTGTGCAATATTGAGTTGCCTGGTAGGGCAGAGAGAGCAGCCTTTTTTTGAGGACCTAATTCTAAATGAAGTGGCTAAGCCTCCCGTAAAGAAAAGAGGTGAGGAGGATATGAGAAGTACATCTAAAACTTTCCTATCGAAGTTACTAGCTCTTAGGGCTTTGCTTTGGTGGTCATTTTCTGTCAGTAATTTGTCGTATGCTTGTATTTGAGTACTGTAAATTGGCTAATTTTTCCTGATGAATTGAAGTTGATTGGACATTGGAAGTTGTGCCTGTAGCACCACCAGCTGAGCCTCAGAAGCCACAAGAGTGATCCCCACAAAAGTAGGGATGCTGGAGGAGGAAGAGGAGGATACCTTGCGTGACCTTAGAATTTTCTTGAGGGACGTTACTCGCAGACTTGCCACTGACAGACGTTTCAGGGAATTTGCAAAGCCCGTTGACCCACAGAAGGTAAAGTAGTGCTGATCCGTGTGTGTCTGTAACTTGTCAGTGTTCATATTTCTCAGCGTTTTGGGGAAGGTTCAACTTTGTTTTTAGGGCTGCACTGTAAGGATTTTGCAAGAAGCAGAGGCAGTGCTTTTACTTCTGCTGACTCTCAAATGTCTCTTATGGGATTATTTGCTGAAAGCCCTGGTTTCATTCTAAAAAGCCAGTCCAAATGCCAACACAGTTTGCTCGTGAAAAAGCTTTGATATGTAGGCGTGTCACAGCACTGCAAAGCACAGAGATCTTTCCTTATAATGACAAACAGTATTTACAGGACTACTTGAGTGAAGTCTGAAGCCCTTTCTTGGACTGTCAGTTCCTGTGGGAACAGGAATAGGAGCAGCAGTTTGTAAAACTAAGTTTTGAGATCCTGTTCTCTGTTTCATCTGGAACTCCTCAATAGGAATCAACCATAAGTGCAGTGTGTTTTCTTTTTCCTCCAATTGGCTGCTTAGATGCCTTTTTCTCCTTAATTTATGAGATAAGCCTAAACTAGGGGCGTATATTTCAAAGACAGATGTAACTTGAATATACCTGCGGATCAGCAAAGTCCTCTTGATGTGGGCCTCCACTGGCTTTTCTTCCCCTTTTTTCCTAGGTTCTTGAGCTGTGAAAAATCTAGACAGATACATATGTCCTCATCTGAACTGGTCATTAGGCTCCTCTTCTGGTCTGAGGGAAGAAATGAGCACCTCAGGGCCCAGTTATCTCATTCTAAAGTAGATGCCTGCAATAGGTACTTCACAGGTGCAATTCATGCACCTTTTCCTCAATGTCAACAACAAAGAGAATGCCGGATGGCTTGCTCAGCTTTCACTGTTGTGATTTTCTGAAGCAAAGTGAAATGAATCTCCCACCCTCAGTGTTTCTTCTCTACCATGCATGTGCTTCTGACCTCCCTACTTCTTGTTGTCCTCTCGTGGCCGCTCTAATGAAAAATGAAAAAGCCCTTCCATTTTTGAGAAGCAAACTGGTTAATTTCATCATCTTCTGATGCATCGCAAATGTTCAGAGTTTTTAGGAAGTCGTTTATTTAAAGTCTTCAGAATAATTTTGGTAGACAGTGTGCAAGGTTAAGAAAACCTCTGAATGCTTGTATTTGATCTGCAGGTACCTGACTATGCCACAAGGATTAAAGAGCCGATGGATCTTTCAACAGTTCTGACTCAAATTGACTCGCGCCAGTACCTCGCTGCCGGAGACTAGCTGAAGGACATCGATCTAATCTGTAACAATGCCTTAGAGTACTACCCGGATCAAAGATCTACAGGTGAGGATGTGCTTTTTAGCCCTAGTTGAAAAAATCTCTCGAACGTATAGATGGATAAATGCTGTGTGCGGACAATAGACTTCGGATGGATTAGATGATTTTGGACGTCCACAGAGAACATCTCTTACTACATTGTAAATATTTTATCATTTTGCTACTTGGGCATGGAATTGTGATATAAGTGTTCCCAAGGAACTAGTGCTTTTGTTTTAATTAACTTCGATGTTGTTATGCTGAAAATATTCACTGAGAGAACCTTTCGGAACCAACCTATGAAGAAAGCAATTTTCTTCTGTGATCAAAACAGTTTCATTGGTTGGTAGACAACATTCAGTTAAAGTGTGTAAAATTTCAGATCGTCACAGCGCCTATGTTTTGCAAGACACTGCATATTCAATGGTGAGGAACGAACTGGATACAGAGTTTAGACGACTTTGTGAACAAATTAAAGAATCTCGTGAGAAAAGAGGTACGTGCTTTAACGCTAAGGATTTGAAGACTTGTCTCTGCATTTGTAACTGAAAATGCATGACGAAGATCTTTGGTATCTATTCTTTCTTGCAAGGTCGCACCTCTGCAGCGTGTGCTCCATGCGACAACTCCAAGTCACCACAGCAGAACCCTGCTACTGAAGACGAGAAACCAGATGAAGAGAGTAATGAAAATGAGGAGATGCCAGCGGCACCTGTAGATGCCAGTACACCCATTTCTAATGGCAAGTTGCATTTTATTCAGCTGCTCTTGTCATTCATACCTTCTCTGTTCTTGAGGCGCAACAGGTGTCTCTGATGCCTGGCTCTTTATGGCAGAGGTAGTTTGTTTTCAAATTGACTTCCAAATGGGAGAGAGAAATCCAGAGGTCATTCATTCAATATAGCGATGAATTAAAGTTCAAAGAAAGTTGGTTCATTTGATGTACTCTTACTGGAACTTCATTTTGTAAACAGAACGACCCCCCACTCAAGGATATGACAGCTTCCCTCCCGTACTAAAAATGATAGTACTCACCCTTGTAGGAGCAGCAATGTGAAGAAGGTCAAGGGCAGTAAGAAGGGTTCGAAGCTTTGATATAACAAGCCTTTCACTTTTTTTGACAGAGCTCCTAATAAGCATCTTTAGCAAGGTCTGGAGATGGGAGAAAAACTCAAACTAGATTTTAATTCTAGGATGTATAATGTCAAGCTTGACTGTTCCTCTGAACAGTCAATTGAATTTAAATTTTTTTAATTTAAATTAATTAGTTTATTTTTTTTAATTTAAATTCAACTGAATTTAAAGTTTTGAATTTAAATTCCAATTGAATTTATTGAAAAAAATTCCAATTGAATTTAATGTTTTGTTGTTGTGGTTTTTCACGAAACACTAAGTTTATGTGAAAGGTTTTGCTGCAATATCTTTTTGCCAAGGATATTAAGCTTAAGTTATCCACAAGAAAACGGTGGGGAAAAGGAAGCTTTAGTTTTGAAAGTTTTTTTTTTTTTTTTTTTTTTTCTCTCCAGGTTTTTCTTGAGCACAGCAGCGTTTCAGTGTCTGCCTGCCATTAGTTGCCCCACTACCAAGTCAGGAGGGTCAATTAAACTTGCGTGAGGCAGAATTTCTTTATCTGAATCTACGTGGTTCACATAAATATATTCTTGTTTCCTTCTTTCCCTAGGATTATTCTTCTCCCAGTAATGAATGTTTCAACGGACACCGTTGAAGATCAATGAGCAAAAGCATCCTGCGGTGTTCAGTCTCCAGCTTTGAAGAAAGTATGGCGATACTGAGGGGAAATGTCAAGAGAAGACGCTTTTCAAGGTACTGTATTTCTATATGTTCAATCTCTGTTCGATTTGTAGATTGAAAAGCAAGAGAGAAAGCATGTGCAGTGAGTTGTGGCCTGATAAACCTCCGGCTAAAATCAGCAGAGGCCTATGAGCATGCTGATGGCGTACCAGTACCTTAAAACTAGAATCCCTCTTCTCAGTGAAAGTCTTCTGCTTTTCTAAAAAAAACCTGTTTTTTTCCCCAACCCCTTTGAGGTGTTGTTGTGGTTTAACCCGGCCGGCAGCTAAACACCACACAGCCCTTCTGCAACCCTCCCACCTCCCTCTCTGGGATGGGGGAGAGAAACGGGACAGTGAAGCCCGCGAGTTGAGATAAAGACAGTTTATTAAGACAGGAAAATAATAATAATGATGATGATGATGATGATAGTACTGCTACTAGTAATGTGTACAAAACAAGTGATGTACAATGCATTTGCTCACTACCCGCTGACCAGTGCCCAGTGTAACCCCTAGCAGCCCGGCTGCCCCGCCCTATCCATGGTGCAGCGTGTTGCCATAAGGCATAGAATTCTTTGGCCAGTTGGGGTCGGCCATCCTGAGTCTGTCCCCTCGCAGCTGTTGCTGTGCGCCGATTCTGATCGCCAATAGGACAGTGAGACACCGAAAGGTCCTTGGCTTGTTGTAAGTACTGCTCTGCAGCAATTGAAATATCGGGGTGGTATCAGCACTCTTCTAAACATCCTTTCACACATCCTCAGCCAAAACATAGCAACCTACCCGCTACTAGGAGGAGAACTAACGCTGTCCTAACTGAAACCAGGACATGTATCTTTTCCACTTGGGTGCTATTGCTCACAATTTTGAGAATTCAACATGAGCAAGCTAGGAAATGTGGGTACATACAGAACCGCGTGTATATGGCACACAACAGACTTGGGATGTGGATCCTGCGTGAGGCCTACAGGCTTCTCTTTGTATACCATGGAGCACTGGCTTGTAAACATGGTGAAATTTCCCATCCTTGATGGGTCTAATACAACAAGTCTTTTCTCCCTTCTCTGCCCTGTCCTCTTTCTTAATGTAGGCAGTTGAGAAAGCCAAAATTGGAACGAAAAAAAGAATATAACACAGGTAAGTGGCTGTAAGTCCCCGGGATACCTATTTACGCTGGTTACTGAAGAGGATGGCACTTGGTCACTCCATGGCTTTCATTTGGCCCCAAAGCCTTCTGTAGTCAGCTGAATTCACTCCTCAGTGACTTTTCTGTGAAGAGAGGTAGGTGCAAATAGGAGATTTTATGAATTCCTTGGGGAGGGAGCAGTGTGAATTGCAGCTTGGTAGGCACAAAGCAAACCGTTCTAATTGTGCAAAGTAAATCGATACTTGATAAGTTCAAACTTAGTTTTATAGTTGGCAAGCACAAAAGTAAACCTTAGCTGTGATCCTAGCAGCACAGTGGTGTAGCTCTTCCCTTCCCCTTGTCCTCTTAGCTCTTTTAATGACAGTGCAAGCAACCAACCTGTGCCAAAGGGTGCTGTATGGCAAACAATGGGCAGGCTTTTTTCTAAAAAGCACGAGTTTATGTGGTGTTTGGGTGTTTCTCTTGAAACGATTCTTCCCTCCTTGAGCTGTTAGATCCTAATGCAGGAAATGGAAGTGCTGCATGCATAAACAGAGTAATCAAACATACACCTCTTAGGAAGAGGCTTGCAATGTCATAGTGTTTGTTTTGAGCACTGTTAGATACAGTTTGACGTGAATGGAGTGAAAACACCTTAGAGAAAGGTGTTGATTGTTCTCACTTTTCCAAGACAGAAATAAGTGGAGTAGATTTCCCTCCTGCATGGAACAAAAGTTGCACGTTTGTTTTTGTCTGGCTAGCTTTCAGTCTCTTTAAAAATTTCCCTACAGGTCCCAGTTTTAAGTAGACAGTTTAAACGTGCAGAGCGATAAAGAAGTGGAATGCAGTGGTTGTGACACCAACTTCTGATCTGAAATGTAAAGAAAACTCAATCCACTTCAGGGTGCCTTTTTTGTTTGTCTGTTTCCATTTTACAAGAGCAACGGTGAAATAAGGAGAATCCCATCTTCACTGTTTCAAAATCCTTTGTTTCTGCGTTTCAGTCACCAGAACACTGAGGAGTAGAGCTGGTGCAAAAACTGTGAGACGAGTCCACGGAGAAAACAGGGACTTGGAGCTGCGCCGCAGCTGTAGAGTCGGACACAGGCGGTACTCGACTACTAACTCGTCCATTCTATTTGACAAACTTATGACAAAGTAAGTCATCTTTTCTTGCAGACCTCTTAGAATGATCTTTCTTAGCAAGCCTTTGCACTATGGCATGATGTTGGCCTCGACTTGCTCTTTAGTTTGACAGCAAAGAGGTATGGCTGCTCCTGGCATTTCCTTCCTGTTTACAGGGAGACACCGTTACCTGGCTAGATAAACAGATTTTCTTGAAGGTGCTATTTCAGCATATAAGAATTGATTTAAAAAACAACAACAACAACAACAAAAGTGCTTCATGGCTTGCTAGTTTTGTAATCTCACATTTCTGCAGGAATACTTGATTTGCTGCATTTCACCATTACACTCGTCAGCGCCGCTGATTCTGGTTTATCACTATTTGCATTGCAAATCTCCTTGTCCAAAGCTTAAACTGATGTATGCACTGCTTGAAAACAAAACCTGAAGTTGCAGAGCAGTAGACTCAAGTCATTATGTTAGCAGCTGTGTAACCATACTGCTTTCCAAACATAAGATGTCCAGCTTATTTTGTTTCTATGAAGAGTTTAAACGGCTCCCGTTAAGCAAAGATGTCCCCACACTGATACTTACTATTAAGCAAGGATTCCACCTCCTTTGGCTGAGGTCTGCTCCCTTACTCACATTGGAACATTCATCCAAGTAGCCTGCAATTCCACACTCTCGGGGGAAAGTCCATAGAATAGCAAAGGTTCCTCCAGTCTCTTCCTCAGCCTTTTTTTGAAGCATGCAATAAAGCAAAACGTTCACAGGCTGCCCTTCCATGCAAAACAAGGCAAATTAGTAAGACAGGAGCCACAAAAATGATTGTCCTTTAAAGTTAAAATGAGATTTGAAATAGATCGAGTTAGCAAGTGTTGTAAGTCTGTAGCTAAGTCTGGTTTTGCCAATGCAGCACAATTCCCTATCACGTAGCCAGAGCTGCTTCTGTAGCTCCAAGAAGCAAAACTGCTTTGACAAAATACTGTGTCATCAAAGCATTCGTTGGCTCAGTAGGCACGGCTCAGGTTCAACAAGTTTGTGAAAAAATGAGTACTAACAGAAGCAGCAGGGTCCAAAGAAACACTTTATGTCCCCACTGCGAAATGAGGGGCTTTACCTTGAGTGTTATGCACACTGTCAATAGAAAAGCACTGTAACAGAATCTGCCACGGCAGTTTGCATGTTACTGAAAGACCATCAGAGTGGGACTGCAGCAAGATCATTGCGAAGTTACAAAAAAACCATGTGGGGGTGGGAGTTTAGTTGCGTTAGATAACACAATCTTAGATAAAGATTTTGGTCTTAACGTAAAAGTAAGGATGTCTACTGATTTCTTCAACTCCAACAACTGAAGCCCAAGTCTGAAAAATCGCCTTTAAGAATGCAAAGAAAATATTTAACTCTTCTGTATGTTCATACTTTGCTATCAAGCAAAGGAATGAATGCTGATGCCTTAACTATGTAGGGCTGTAGCTTACAGAGAGACTACACCTTCCTGTTTTTTTCCCTTTAAAAACGTTAAATGTACGTGAAATTATTTGGGGGTGTTTTCACATGCAAAGCCTAATGCAGTGCATGCAAGCCCTGTCATCTTCTTCGTCTAGTAGTGTCGCGTTAAGGGGTGTAGCCGATTGACCGTCATGGGTCCCGTCGGATTCAGGGTGCTGAACTATCACGGTCACGGATTCACCAACAACGCAGTACGGCCTCGCTCTAGTCGCATTCGAGGAGAACTCTCACAGCTAGGAAGAATGCAATTAAGTGCAATTTCTTACGGCGACAGGTACACAGGTTCTTTGGATTGTCAGTGATAAATTCACTGTCTGCAAAAGCAAGCTAGCATGCATGAAATGCACAGGTACACAGCCTAGGTATTAAGACATGAAAAAGCATCAAAACTCTAGAGATTTCTAAGATTCCACAGAGACGCCTGGTATAAGCAAGCGTTCAGATCTTACCCCACGGCGTCCCAATGGAGTGGGGGTGGGGGAGTGAGAGGCTCAGCCTGTCGAGTGATGTCAGAAGGAATCCTTCCTGATAGTATCTTCCCTAACATCCCCTTTCTCTTAAAGCAATTGATATTATTTTCTATCTTTAAGGTGGAGCTTGAGTGACTCTAGTCATGCATATCTTGGTTGTGCTTGGTAGAAATGATCTCACTTGCGTTTAAAGGTACAGGCTGTGAGAAATTCCGAGGGCGTGCTCAGTGAGGGGTGGTTGCACCTTGGAGGCGGGTAGCTTTTGGGATGGAGGTGTGCTTATGATGCCTAGTCGCTTAAGGCGATTACTCCACAAGTAGTAACTTAGTGTTGATTTAACTTCAGCATATCTAAAACATAAGAAGGATGTTAGTATGGAAGAAGCCGATGAAACCAGTCCTTAAATCTTACTACTTATTGTGCGTGAGCAGACTGGCGTGAGTTTTAGCTATACTGGCAAATATCAAACCACACCTGTGTCGTCCCAGAGCTGGGAAAAAAAAAAAAAAAAAAAAAAAAACAAAACCAAGGAAATGTTGAAGCAAATAGGGAGGCCTGTAGCTTGTGCAGTCTTTTAGCTGAGAAAATAAAGAAGGAGAGAGACAGGTAGCCTTGAGCTAGCAGAAGCAAGGAAGAGAAGGGCTAAAAGGGAAAAAACAGGAAGGAGAACACCAGCTCCAGACTGACCTCTAGTAACCTTTTTCTCATTAAGGGTCATTAGCACATTAAAAATCACACCTGTCAAAATGCTAAACTATGCTAATGTGGGATTCGGTGTGTGTCCCCCCTCTCCTGTTCCCCCTCCCCCCGGTATTCCTCTGTAATGCACAAGCTCAGTGGAGATAAGTTAGGTGAGCTGTAATAACCAATCCAAAGGAGCCAAAGAGAGAGTTTTCACAAGTTTCCTGTGTATAAATGACGGTGATTCGAGTCAGAGGTGTGCTTGCTTTGCGAAAGATGGCCAAGTACCTGACTCTGCAGAGTTCTATAAGTAATTCTATAATTAAAAGACCTTCGTGTGCATTCCGACTCTGGGTGCTTATTGGCGCGGTGCACTCTGCACGAACCTGCAGACAACATCTGTACTCAGTGTCATGCCTACAGACAACCCTTTACTGTTGGGACCTGCATATTTTTCTGTGCATTCAACACAACCCCTTTGGCACAACTAGTTAACCACGTAGCTGCCAGTCCACCACTCAGTTGCACTTGTGAAGAGGAAAAGCTATTTCCGTCTACTGGAGGAGCACATCCTCTAAATGCAAGCTTCACTCAGCTGGTCATTTACTGCAGGACAAGATTTGAAAAGTGTTGTTGAGTTCTGGGTTTCCTGCTTACAGGAAAAATTAAGTGCTAGATCGCCCTCTACTCCGCTTTGTCTGCTGCATTTAATGGAGATAAAACTGATTTCGTTTGCTCCTCCATTTATGGACAATGAGCTGAAGGAACAGGTACAGCACATTAGCCTGGAATGCCTTCCCTCCCAACCAAAGTAAACTGGAGCTGTAACTAACACAAGCAAAAGCAAGGCTTCTGTGTTTTCAGCTGAATAAAGTTCCAACAAAATCATCCTCTGGGATTTGAAGGTTACTTCACATGACATGCCAGCGACTCTTTTCCCTCCATTGTAAAGCGGATCCCTGCTGTTAGTTGCTCTAGAAGCAAAGGAATCGTCGGTTTGGTTACCAAATAGCCGCTTCTGCAAACGAGAAGTGTTGTGCTCTCTCCTCCCTTTGAATGACTCCACACTTCTCATCAGCTACTGGATTGCTGACCTAGAATCAGAGAACATCCCAAGGTGGAAAGGACTCCCAATAATCACCAAGTCCAACTGGTGGCTCCACACAGGACCACCCCAAAGTGAGACCCGATGTCTGAGAGCATTGTTCAACACTTGTTGACCTCCGTCAGGCTCGGTGCCATGAGCAGTGCCCTGGGCAGCTGTCTCAGTAGCCAGCCACCCCCTCAGCGCAGCACCTGAGGCGCACGGGGCTCGGCGGGGCGGCCCGGGAGGGGAGGACGGCGGGGCGAAGTGGCAGCTCCCTCAGAGCCGTCTCCCCGCCGCCTCGGCCGCATGTCGTGGCTTTTTCGTGTCGGGGCTTTTTCATGTCGTGCCCTCGGTCTCTCGCCGTGGGTGAGATGCTGCTCCACAGCGCGGACCCCTTGCGCGCGGGGCCTGCCCGCGGCGGCGGCGGGAGGGAAACCCCAACCCCAAAGCCCTCCCGGCAGGGAGAGCTCGGGGTGAGGGCCGATCCGGCACCGACAGTAAACACACGCCGGAGGAAACGCTCTGGTTTTAGCCATGAGCAGCGCGGCCAGGTTCAAAAGGCGTCACGCTGGAGCTCCGAGTTCGGCGGCGTTCCGAGGCCGTTGTGGCGGTTGTGGAGACGGCCCCGGCTGAGGTGGCTGCTGCTGTCGCTGCTGTCCCCTCTGTCCCTGCTGTTGCCGCTGTTGCCGCTGTTCCCGGACCTTGGAGACCCCCGGCGGCTCCCTGTGCCAGGCCCTGTGGCCCCGGGGAGCTGCCCGCCGCCTCGTCGGCCAGCCCGGCAGCAATCCTGCCAGCACAGAATAGCCCACTGCGTTTCAGGGTAAAGTGACGATTAATTTCTATTTCCTGGCCTGGGTGCTGCTTTCTTCTTTAAGGAAGCTTCAAGGTTAAAGGTTCAACTCAGTTATGTCAGGGTTCAACTCCGTTTCGTGAAGGGGCTCTTGTACGAAAGCTTAAGCTGGGATTGAGTCTCTGCTAAGCGGAGGCCAAACGTGGACCTACTGAGAAGCAGGTCCTAAGTGATAACATTTTCTAAAGAGACTGCTAAACACATCTGAAGAGTGCTGCTGCAGAACTCTGAATGGGGGGATAGCAACTGTCTTAACTGATCTGGAATCTTGAATTTACTTTTCAATGGACAAGAGGTGTGTCTCTCAAGGCAAACAAAGAGAGGAGTAACACCCTCTCTTGTCACTCATGTCAACATAAATTTATGCTCAGAGCGTAGGTGTAGGAACAGCATCGGTATGTATATGGAACATCGGGAGAGGAAGCTCTATTGGTATTTACAGTTTTTCTACTATCTTGCCAGAGAGACGTCATCTCCAAATGAGAAATGGATGTATTTTGAAACAGTGGTGGTGGATCGGATTTCTTCTTTCTAGTGTTAATATTTGCTCTTGAATCGTACTTAATACCTGGTAACACCTCAATCAGTTGTCAAAAATAAACTTAAAAATGTGTAAGGCTTATCTCATTGGTCAGTATAAAGATCAAGGTCTTCGCTTCGCTTTGCTTCCTTTCCCTTCCCTTTTTTTCTTTTTTTCGTTTTTTCTTTTTTTTCTTTTTTTATTTTTTTCTTTTTTCTTTTTTTCTTTTTTTCTTTTTTCTTTTTTTCTTTTTTTCTTTTTTTCTTTTTTTCTTTTTTCTTTTTTTATTTTTTTCTTTTTTCTTTTTTTCTTTTTTTCTTTTTTTCTTTTTTTCTTTTTTCTTTTTTTCTTTTTTCTTTTTTTCTTTTTTTCTTTTTTTCTTTTTTTCTTTTTTTCTTTTTTTTCTTTTTTTCTTTTTTTCTTCTTCCCTTCCCTTCCCTTCCCTTCCCTTCCCTTCCCTTCCCTTCCCTTCCCTTCCCTTCCCTTCCCTTCCCTTCCCTTCCCTTCCCTTCCCTTCCCTTCCCTTCCCTTCCCTTCCCTTCCCTTCCCTTCCCTTCCCTTCCCTTCCCTTCCCTTCCCTTCCCTTCCCTTCCCTTCCCTTTTCATTTTCCCCAGTATTGTTTTTCTGTTCTCCTTCTCACTGCAGTCTTGATTTTGTTTCTTGTCCCTTAAGTATGTTTCCAAAGTGTTGCTGAAACATTTTCCCTTTCAATCCTACAAAAGGAGCTGTCACTGGTGAAGATCGGAGCTTATCCCTGAGCCCAGGAGCTGTCACCTTAGTCTTCCAATCGGACAAGGACGACTTCATTTCTCATGTAAATGCATTTGTCAGGTTTGCGTATTGTTTTTTCAGGAATGGAAAGTGTGTATAGAATGGATTTAAAATCAATTTTAAATGTAAAACGTCAAGGCAAAAAAGTTTTAATTACAACCTCTGCACACAATTTGCCAGCTGTGGGACTAGGAGTTTTCTTATTTACTGTGTTTTGTTTAACGTGTCTGAAGTTTAATGGACAGCAATCAAGGCGTGCTAGAAATCTGAAAGCACTTTATGCTTTGTTCTCTCCGTCATTTTGGTATAACAAACTAGCTTATGTTTTAAACCCTCCATGAGGTTAGTGGTTTCCCTAAAGGTAACAAGTCCCTGTGTGCTACAGTAAGACAGTAACAAAACATGAAGTATAGAAGTTCATCCTGTCATTATTCAGCTTCTGCCTATGGACACACAACTACGCTTATTTAAAGCGGTATCACCTTGAAACCTAATCAGCATTTTAAAAAGGACTTTGTAGCAGTTATTGGCTTTTGTCCTGGAGGGCTGAGGTTTGTTTTGTTTTGTTTTACATTCAGCATTTCCGTTTCTAGCTTACATTCCCCTGTTGTTTTGCATGAGGAAAGCGTGCAACTTTACAAAGTAGAACGGAAAGAGCTGCTTTTTAGTCTAACTTTTCAGTTTGTCGTAGGAGTTTTAAATGTGGTAGGAGTAAAACACCAGAAGTACTGCTGCCAAAGTTATATTCAAACTCGTCTTTCTTGGAGAAGCAGAAGAAGCCCAGGGAGAAATGAATTTGCAAACATGCTCTTCATGCTCTCCTTTCCCAAGATTTCTCTGAGATATAGCCCATCCTCTGTGGGTTTTGAGGTATATGGTTCCCAGGAGTGAAAAGGAGGGCCAAACATCTCTCCTCTTGGATCTCAGCATGCCAGGGCTTTAGTGTACTGCCACTTACAGCTCCGCTTTTTCACCTGGAAAAAGCGACCGCATGATGTAGACTGAGGAGCCCTCACAAATTAACTTGCCGTCACCAAGTGACGCCCAGAAAAGGTGTATTTAAAAGCTAGGCTCATTATAGAATCACAACAAACCCCTCATGACTGGTGCAGTAGACAGTGAGGTAGAGGGCGAGCCCTGGAAAGACAGAAGAAAAGTAGCAGTGAGTTCTGGGTACCTTTGTGCAGACGAAACAGAAAAACACAGGCAGTGAAGTAATAGTGTTCCGTTACTAATGCCAGCAATAGATAATTGCAACAATTATCTGTTAGATCATAGGTACTAATTAACAGATAATTGCGCAACTCCGGAAATCAATAAATAACTGATTCCCCTCAGAGAATGTCTTCTACATTTTTATATTAAAAAGACTCCAGAGTTGTAATGGATTAAAATCCTACGGAAGGGAAAGAAATGGCATCAGCCACTAGTTCTGCAGAAGCGAAAAGTAATACTGATAGAGTTCAGATGGAAATTTTCACTTTGTGTGTTTAGTTTGGGGATTCTTTTTAAATCATTCATACCAGCGATTTAGTTCTTAAGGCTGTTTCTTTGAGATTAAGTGACAGGACTTCTGTTACTCTTTTCTTCTTGGAATGCTTCTTGATATTCTTACGTCAGCCAGAACTTCTGTCTCTGTTGCAGATGTGAACAATGACCGTAGCTAAGAAGCCCAAATCTTCAAAGCCTAAAAAGCCCTCTTCAAGGCGGTCTGGCAAATCCAAGAAACCAAGTACTAAAATAGTGATGTCACGCACCGCCAACTGGGGCCGGATAGTGCCTGCAGAAGATTCAAGCCAAGTCTCTGTGGCCCAAGGACGTGGAGGTGCTATTTACTGTAGATCATCTGAAAAATCTAAGGCTTTTGCCCCAAGAGATCTAAGTAAGTGTGCGTTCTATCCTGCCTCCATTGTCTTCAAAGCAAAAGTAGAAAATGCAGTTCTTACTTGTTGCACTGATAGAGAAGGGGACTACTGTGAACAAAGACTTCAAAAGCGAATCCCCTAAGGCAGCTGAAGTGACTGATGTTACAGAAATTAATTTTGATATATTTACAGTCAACATTAAAATGGTTGACTAAAGTTGTTTGTTTTTTGTTTTTTGGTTTTTTTTTTTCCCAAAACATTGTGTTGACCAGCCAATATGAATTTGGTGGTATTAAAGCTGTCTGCAATAAGTTTTTCTGGTTTGGATTGTAGCTAGCTCCTCTAGGTGCTCCTGCAGAATAGTATTTTTTTAAATACCTTTCTTCGAAACAAACAAACAAGATCTCTTTTTAAATTTAACTTTCTTGCAGTCGTTAATGATGGAATTGCTCCGCCACAGAGCATTCTTTTTCCACCTGAGAAGATTTGTATGGATTGGCGAGAAACACAAAGTGTTGGAGTTGGCCTGTACAATCTTGGCAACACATGTTTTCTTAATGCTACTCTGCAGTGTTTGACCTACACACCCCCACTTGCCAATTACATGCTTTCTCTTGAGCACAGCCAGTCATGTGAGTACTTTCTAACAGTATTTTGAATCTGTTGGATAGCTCTGAAGGTGAAAGAACAGCAGTGATTCTGTGAGATAAGCTTATTTGCCTGATTTTACCTGTAGCAGCTGGCTTTGAGCACTGTATTAGCAGTGGGCTCCGAATAGCATATGGAGTGCAATTAATGCACCATGGTTTATTTATTTAGTTATTTGTTTGTTTGTTTGTTTGTTTGTTTATTAAAGGATCATTTATTGCTTCATGGGAATAATGAAGTGCATTGGACAGTAATGCATTTAGTAATAATTTTAGAGAGTAATACATTTTGCAGCCTGTGGAGTTCACATTCCTGTCAGCCTTTACAACTGCGACTTTGCAGTAGTCTTTTAGATTTCTCATCACAAAATGCATTTGAATACAGGCTTAGTGGATATTTTTCTTCTGTCAAGTTGTGTGAAATGAAATGTTACAAGACTGTTGGGACATTGGCATCTTGGGAGAAGAGAATGTAGCAAGGAGAGTGGATATGGTATCTATAGCTTAAATTGTACTTAGATGTTCGTAGGTATGGATATTTCGCTGGACTGGGATGCTTTGTTCTTTCACTCTTCAGGTCGTGAACAAGATTTTTGCATGATGTGCACGATGGAGACTCACATTAACCAGGCCCTGCGTTGCACTGTTGATGCCATCGAGCCTACGCATGTTATCAGTAATCTCAGTCGTAAGTGGCTTCAGATGTGTTTCTTTTCGATAGCTTGTAATCTTCAAATAATTATTTGATGTGTCTAAGTGGTTTTAACACTCCAATGAAGAGAGATTTTAGAAATACAAGAATGATTTCATTTTTAAATGAGGTCAATACTATCATCTTCTTATTTAGGAATAGGACAACATTTCCGTTTTGGCAGTCAAGAAGACGCACACGAGTTCTTGCGCTATACTGTTGATGCTATGCAGGAAGCGTGCTTGAACGGAAGCACCGAGTAAGCATAAACAAGTTCACTTTCATACATTCTCTAGCACCTTCTAGTCCTTTATTTACTCTCAGAAATGATCTCTAGCACCTTTTAGTGCCTTATTTACTATCAGCAACGCAAGTCTACATCATCCTTGGTTTTCATCAAACTCTTTGAAGAGTTAATTCTGTGCCTTAAATCTTCTGAGGTCTGATTATAATTTATTTCCAGATTGGACAGATCTTCTCAAGCTACCACCATCATTCATCAAATATTTGGAGGATTTCTAAGATCAAGAGGTACTTGAAAAAATATTCCTGTCCTTAGAACTGATCTGTGTCTTTTGTCAGTAGTAAAGCAGTCTGTAGTTTGTCTAAAGTAGTATCTGTCAACAACTTGAATTTGGACAGTTAGTCTCCTTCACATAATGTTAAGCATTTATATTTTGTTTCCAGTGAAGTGCTTGAATTGCAAAGCAGTTTCGGATACGTATGAGGCATTTCTTGATATCACTTTGGATATAAAGGTAAGATGTTTTCTAAATATAATTCATGATGTTTAAGTACATGCATAACTTTCTAAATTAAACTTGTTTAACTTAAAAAACCAAACCACATATAATGTTAAAACGTAAGAGCTTGGTGGTGCTAAGGAAGTGGATTGGACTTTGTCCTTCCGTGGAACCCATGTAAATAGTCTCCACATTTGCATTGGGTTTAAGGGGAAAGAATTCTCTTTCTGCAAAAATTATAATGCTGTCCTACTTCTTTGTTGTTCTACCTCAATATACATCTAATTGTTAGACTGATGAATTTGTCCCCAGTATTGATGACAAAGCACACTGTAGATGCTGTCTAGGCAACTGGGAAAGTATTTGTTCCAAAGTCAAATGCCTTCCAGGTGAGGTCAATGCTGAGCATGCTCTTTCTGCCTCCTTCTTCACAGTGCTCCTAGTAGATCGCTTGAGTATGTTAGTAAGATTCTCTTATAAACTACTAGTATGTCTCTGGAATTTTGAATTACGGTGACTTTACGCTCTTCTTTCTCGCTGCTCTAGGCGGTTTCGTCTGTTAGCAGAGCTCTGGAACTCTTTGTGAAACCTGAAGAGCTGGATGGAGAGAATTGCTATAAATGTAGCGAGTAAGATTTTGACGAATTAGGTCTTAATCCTAGATGTCAGTTTTCTATGTTGCATGACTCTGTTGGACTACCTCTAAACTTTGGATCTACTTACAAGTTTTGTGGAAGTTTATAAAAGACTTGGATTTTTGTTTCCTTGGAGGGGGGAAGTCTTGTTCATAGGCATTCCCTATGGGTTTGCAATTCTCTGGCTTGTATTTTGCCATCAGAATTCAAAAAGAGCTACTTTTGTTCTTTCTATTTATTAGCTCTCGACAGTACTTTTCTTGATGTAAACTGCCCAGTTTCCGTTGTTCTCTGGGCTAGTGGCTAATTTTCACTGCTTACACCGTAGGTCCTACCTTGGAGCGGGCAATGTGTCAAACTGAACTATTTTGTTTCAAAGGATGGCAGATGGGTTCAGTGTCTTTCCAGACAAGCTCAGTACATGAAGACTTCCTACTGTTAAATGTCTCCCTCCTGTAGAATGACCATGTGCTTCTGTTGTATTTTTGATGTTGATAGTCGACCTATGTTGGAGATTATTTGCAATTTCTAGCCCTGGGGACCAAGGCTCTCTCGTTCCGCTTTCAGTATTTGTATTTCCCTTGAAAGCTGAAAGAATGTATCCAGGATTGGAGTTCAAATAGCCACTTTTGTAGACCAAGAAATGGTACCTTGCCATCCAACCTGGTCATACCCTTTTGTGAGAGATTCCTGTTCCTGCTATGCTCTGAGTTGTTGGGAAAATTGACCTTCTTCTCTGTATTAACAAACCTGACACGCAGTGCATGGGTTTATGAAAAGAAAAAAGACCAACCTATTATGCAAGTAAATATCATTCAAATAGCATAGGCATGCGTGAGACATTAAAAGGAGTTTGTTTTGGGGGCGAAAAAAGAAGATGCCTTCAAACACTTATCTCTGCTTGGTTTTAAGGTGTAAAAAGATGGTTCCTGCGTCCAAGAGATTTACCATACACCGTTCTTCCAAGGTTCTCACAATATCACTGAAAAGATTTGCAGATTTCACAGGTGGAAAGATCAACAAGGTATATTTACCACTGTAATGCAACTATATCATTGTGTAATGGGACATCCCCCAAAGCTGAAAGTTGTTAATATTTTCAGACAATAATTGTAGACTAACGACTATGGCTTATTCTTTCTCTTAATATCAATAAAGTTCCCGCTTGACAAGAAGCATATGCTTTCCTCTGAGAAGGCTGATTCATCAGGAAACAGTTCTCTGCAACTTCTAGTCTTAACCGTTGTTTATGGGAAGACTTATTTGTAGTGCATCAAGAAATATATTCGAGAAATATATTCTAGAAATCAATTCTAGTCTGTGTTTTTTGGAAGTGTTTTTCTCTGGCTAGTCCACGAAGTACTCTGGGATAATTTTTCTATCTTCTTGATGTCTCTTTAGGAGGTGAAATATCCGGAGTATTTGGACCTGAGAGCCTACATGTCGCAGTCAATGGGAGAACCACTGCTCTATGCCTTATACGCGGTGCTGGTACATCACGGTGTCAGCTGTCACTCAGGACACTATATATGCTATGTAAAGGTAGAAGTCAACAGCATTTCTAACAGGGTAAAGGTTGTGCTGGCAAACCAATTAAAGCATGACTAGCAGCTACTGTTTCTAGGGAAAAAGATTTCATTATATTTTTATTTGACATGTGTGTATTTTGTTCCTATCCGTGATTTCAATTGGAAAACGTGCAATTCACCTAAAGAAATCGTTGTCTTTATTTGCAGGCTGGTAATGGACTTTGGTATCAGATGAATGATGCTAAAGTAGTGCATACTGACATTAAAAGAGTTCTTGGTCAGCAAGCTTACATACTTTTTTATATCAGGTAATAACAAATCTTAAAATGTGTTCAGAAGAGATTTACTTTCCTGTTATTGATATTTTTCTGTTTTGCAAGTGTTTTTCTTGCTATCCCGGGAGAAGATTATTATTTGTCTAAATCAGTTCTGTCTAACCTGAAATTCTCTGTGTCGTTTATTATCTTTTGTTGCTCGGCCTTAAACTGCAGCACTCATGTAAATTGCTATCTATGTGTTATCTGTAGCTGGCTAATTTAGAGAAGGAGAGAAATGAAGGCCATCTGTGGTGTAAGAATGAATTATTGCTGTGCAAGTGATAGTCTTAGTAGGAAGACTGTTCTCTACTTTTCAGTCTGTAGTCATGGCGAAGCCTTCTGTAGAGAAGGCTTCCATATCGTATGAGCTGTTCCTCTAAAATGATAGGATGGGATTTAATCCAAGAGTAGGCTGAAAGAAAAACTAAACTACGATCACTGCTCTTTTCTGAAGGCGCTATGATTTGACACTTGGAGAACGTGCGTTTTACTTGCCAGCACCATCTTATCCCTGTTCATTCCCTCCTGGTCAGCAGGGGGCTAATAGTAAGCAGGCTGGATTTCTGGGACCACGACTTCTTCCTCATATGATTAAGGTAATTCAGGGAAGCGGGAGGGCAGATAACGGCACCAAACTGCTAGTGGGTTTGGGGTTTGGTGTGGGGTTTTTTGTTTGGTTTTCGGCATCTTAGTTTTGTTTTCCTTCCCACGCTGCAGCTTTCTTCACAGCCCTCATGCTACAGCCAGAGTCATTCAAACAGTGGTTACTGCTAAATTGTGCAGCCATGCGACTCCATTACTTTATACCTCCAAGACAGCTTTCTAAAGCACAGAGAGCTACGCTCTTTGACTATTTAAGCAGAGTGTACTAATCCTCAAATCATTTAAAAGAGGACTTGTTTTTCCTATCCTCGTCACTTTAGCTAAGACAGGGAAAACTAAATGTCTTATTCCTGAGCACCAGAACGATTACTTCAGGCTTTTCAGGGTATGTTTAAAGGGGAAAATAAATATATTTGGGAATAGCAGCAGGTAATGTTAAGTTGCTTGGCTGTTTTTCAAAGATGATGTTAATTTGATACCAATCTGCAGTAAACCAAAAGCAGGAATTGAATACGCTTATTGGACTTGCATTTATCCTTAACGGGCAGTGTGTTTTTCTTTTTAGGTGTTAAGACCATTTGTAGAAACACTCAGTAGGAGAGTTTTGTGTTTCAAAATGTTACATGCAGTGTTTGCGTTAATCCATCTTGCAATTTCTTCTTTTTAAATACAGAATTCAAGCCGTTTAAATGGAAATGGATCCATAAAAGAGGACGCAAAGACCACTGGTGTCACCCTAAAAAGGCCATCTTCAGCACCACCAATGGCCTGTGTTCAAAACCAGGCAATTACCAGGCCTTCAATTACTGATACGTCAAGAAAACAGAAGATCACCATCAGTATTCACAATAAATTGCCTGCTCGTCAGACTGTGTCACAGCCTGACTTTCTTAGCAGTGCTGTGGAGGATGAAGATCTCTACCAGGCTGTTCCTTCATCCACAATTACAAATTTGGTAATGCAAATGAAGCAAATGCAAACAAACAAAAAAGTTTCTGATGAAATTTTTGTGGAGCCAACAGTGAATGAAAATCCTAAACTCAGCTCTGATAACACAGTCCCTTATGGTGCAGAATCTTCAGGAAAATCTGAGGAGGAGTCAAAGGGCTTATTTCAAAGGAATTTGAAATGCAATGCAATGTCCTCTAATGGAATTTTGGTGTGAAAGGTAGTCCGTACATTGCAGCATTCCAATTCTTCCTGTCAGAATGCTGACAAAGGAAGATCCCAGCATGAGCTGCCAAAAACAGATTCACTAAATGGTGCTATTAGGTTAGTTAATGAATCTAAAGAAAACGGACTGAAACTTGATGATTCCACTTGCCGAGTAGAACCTGTTAAACCTTCTGAGATGTTCTTTTCTAAAACAAATGGATTGCTTGAAACATAGATTTGCTCCATCGAGAATTTCTCACCTACGATGTATTCGGGAGTGTTTATTGTGTTCCTAATTCAGGTGAAATACTGAGAAAACACAGCACACACGTGATCATAAGACTTTGTGGTATTATCCCCTTAGAATTTGCAGACCTGAGCTTACATTAGAACTTGTCAACTTAAGCTCAGCTGAGATAAAAATTCCTAAGTTTCCTAAAGTAGATTTTGGGGGGTGAGTTGGGGTTATCTTTGAAGTGTAGATAATGCATACAACTCACAGCGGTCTTGCTTACCATTTAATGGAGAAATTCTGACAAGACTAGTCCTCAGTACTACTACAAATAGTATTTTTTTGTCTGCTGACTTGTGCGTTTTAATTGCAGATGCCTGGAGCTATGCCTTCAGTCAATCGAGAAGTCATCACGGAGTCCTTCACAGCCAGCCAGCTGAACAGTTTGTCAGAGGAAATGAGGTAAAATGAGCACAGTCTGATTAAGACAAGACTTTATGGAAGTTCGTTACAGTTTTATCTGTCTACTAATAGTATTTAATGGAAGGATTTAAATTAGTACAATTCCATACTGTGTGTCCAGTGTCACGAACAGAACTAATGATCAGCACTGAGCATATCACTCTGATGCAGGTTGGTGCCTCAAGGAGAACTTGTGTTCCTTTATAGAATGTTTTTCCATTTTTCTCCACTGTCTGGAGAAACACTGGCTGTTCCCCGCTCGCCCCTATGCCTTTTTTCTCAGAGCAGCAGGTGGAAGGAGACAGATGCGTTTGCTTTTTTAGTGCAATGGCTTCAGAAGCAAGAGGGGAAAAAGCACTTTCTCTGGGAGCTGAAGAAGGTGTCCTAATCACAGGAGAGGTTTCTAAATGGCATATCTTTGCGAGGGTTCCTGTAGTCCGGAGGTTTTTGTTTGTTTGTTTGCCTTTGGAAGGTTTTACTCTTAATATTCACGTCCTTCAGCAGAAGTGAGAAATGGGTTTTTATTTTATGCAGTGTTGCGGAACCTCCGAAATCTCCTGGGAACGATGAATACCTCGCCCAGTACCAATGTGATGACCGTGGAGACAAGGAGAAACCAAGAAGATCAAAAGAACGTGACCTCATTTCAAAAGAAACCGTTTTGTCCGGCAAAGAGTCTTGTGAGCCTGGTGAGAAATTGCGGCAAACTTCCTCTCTCAAGTCTGACACTGAATGTAGCTCTAACAATCTTTCTTCCTTAGCTATTGCAGATAGACGCCAAGATACAAAGGACAAGACTAAAACCACTGAGAAAGAGCATTACCGAAGCAAGAGGGAACATGCTCCTAGTGAAGAGAAGGAGAGTCAAAAAGCAGGTCCTTCCAGCAAGAGGAGGTGTTCTCAGAGCGTGGAATTTGTTGAGCAAAAGAGTCACAAGCAGGAGTACTGGGAGGGAAGCAGGTACAGATCTTTCCCTCGTGAAAGAAACAGCCCTGAGAATGGCAGAAGAGCAGTCAAATATTCAAAGTACAGATCTGGCAGCGGAGGAAGATCAGAACAAGGTAGCAATAGGTACTACCGATCCAAAGGGGAAAGAAGTTGGAGCAGAGAAAGATACTATCGAGACGAAGCACGGAGATGGGAAAGATGTGGCTATTACAAGGATTACTATTCACCTCATGCGACAGGAGACAGTAGAGAGAGAAAGTTCTCTCACGGCGATTCAGCCTTTGACAGATGGACTGCAACTTACTACAGCAGGTCACATAAGCATTATCATTACAAAAGCGGATGGCCTCACGGTTCCCTCTTGAGAGAGGAAGATGTACGTCGCTTTAGCACACCCTGAGCAGACTTGCATCGTTGCTCGGTACCTCAGCAACATTCCGGAAGACATTCTCGTGAAAGACATGCGCTTCCACCTGTGTCAGCTCATTTGGAGAACTGTCGCCAGAAAAATGAAACAGAAGGAAACAGAAAAAGAAAATATACCCGTGCAGAAGGTAGTGAAAGTGAAATAGAAAGGAAAGACAGAAAGATAGAAAAGGAGCTTTTAGGTGGTGAAAAAAATGCAAAAATATCACAAGTTCTGGAAGAAACAGAAGTCTAAGGATAAAGATGGAGAGAAGGATTCCAAGTAAGCAAGGATTCCAGCATACTCCGCATTTTTTATCCTAATTCTTTTCTGGGTGCTTCTCATGTCTTCCTTTTTTTTTTTTTTTTTTTTTTTTTTTTTTTTTTTTTTCTGGTAGTTTCTAAGTTCTTTAGATAGCACCAGCTGGCTGGGGATCATGTTGTTAGGTTGATCAGTGAAGACAGGAAAGCTCTTGCTGAATTGTGTCAGAGCACTAGCTTTGGACCACATAGTTCGAATCACATCCGTACACCATTCCAGATTAGGTTAAAAGATTTTTTCTGCTTGCACATATTCCAGAGCTAGCCGTTGTTAATGATCTGTGTACAAACCAGGACCTATGGTCCTTCAATCTGACGGCTTAAGTTTGCTGCATCTAAAGTAAGTTGCGTGTGCACAAAGCACCACAAAATAGCTGACATGCTGCAAATCATCACCTGTGGTAAAATAAATCAAGTTTCATATAGGCAACAAGTGCCACATCTTTTTTTCCCTTTTTAACTTGCATGTTTCTTTCAGACTTCATGATTTGTGTTTCTGTGCGCTCCGCTTTGACAATGCCAATCGCAAGCGTAAGAAAAAGAAGAAAAAGGAGAAGAAAAAGAAGAAAAAGGAGAAAC
This sequence comes from Aythya ferina, assembly GCF_964211825.1. Classification (NCBI taxonomy): domain Eukaryota; kingdom Metazoa; phylum Chordata; class Aves; order Anseriformes; family Anatidae; genus Aythya; species Aythya ferina. The sequence continues at coordinate 229,420 of NW_028181371.1, forward strand.
ACCAGGAAAGCAAAAGGCTCCTTGGAACACTTAGATCCTCGTTTCCAGAAGATAACGCGGGAGAAGAAGGAAGAATGCCATCCTCCAGATGGCTCTTCATGTCAGTAATGCAGAAGTGAGAGCAGTAAACAACCTTACAAGGAAGGGAAGACTTCCAGTGCAGGCGAAAGCAAGAAATACTGCTCCATCGCATCCAACGACTATACTAAAGGTAAGCGGCCGCAGCGTGTGTGAGGAATTCCTTTTATATTAATCTCGAGATTATTTCAAACAGTCTTGAAGTGCTTGATGACTTAACAGTCTGCAGATTTATTATCAAATCAAAAAAAAAACCCACTTGGTAGACTATTTTTTTCCCAGTTTTGAATGGCCACTAGGAAAGAAGGCCTGAAATAAAGAGGTTAAAGGCAAATGGTTTTCACAGAATCACAGAATTTTCTAGGTTGGAGGAGACCTCAAGGTCATCGAGTCCAACCTCTGACCTAACGCTAACAGTCCCCACTAAACCATTTCCCTAAGCTCTATTTTCATTTGGTTTGATGATGAAGTGGCAAACAAGAGGAAGAGTTGCAAGCTCCCTTCTTAAATTCAGTCCAGCCAAGTAGGAAAAGTAAATGTGGACGGACAGCTGTATCTTGGCAAAGAAGATAGTAGGGAGCAAGGAGGTTTAGCAGTCAAGATGGAAGGTGATGCCATGAGGCTTAGAGGCTAGTAATGTTCTAATGAACATGGCCAAGTCTTGCGCTGGGCAGCCTGCTTGGGTCCAAAGCCTGCAGTCCTCCCCAAGATGTCGGCGAGGGGCTGGTGAGCCGTTGGGACGGAACCCCCGTTGCCCGGGTTCCCCAAGCAACCGCCCCACTCTCCAGCCACCATGGCAGGTCCAGCAGCCGGCTCCCGCTCCTCCCGGGGCTGCGGCCCTGCTGGCGAGCCCAGCGCCCCAGAGCTCAGCCCAGCGGCCTTTTTCCCACAGAGGGTTTCCCCAGACGGCTTCCGCGGCTTGCGCAGACGCAAAACTCCCCCTTCGTCGTCCCAGCCGTGCCGCCAACGGTGGCTGCCTGGCTGCTGCCCTCCCTCCCCGGAGCGACGGCGCTGCCCTTGCAGCCCCCGCAGGTACCCACCCTCCCCTCCGCGCTGCCCCAGGCCACCGTCTGGCACGTGGTGCCGGGGGTCCAGGGGCAGGTGCTGCAGCTCCCCGCCGGGGTGCAGCTGCCACCTGGGGGGCACCTCCCAGCCCAGGGGCACCACCTGCAGCTTGGGCAGCTCCCCGCCGGGGGGCAGCTCCCTGCTGTGGGGCAGCTCCCCGCCGTGGGGCACCAGCTGCAGCTGGTGCAGCTCCCCGCTGTGGGGCAAAACCTGCAGCTGGTGCAGCTCCCCGCTGTGGAGCAAAACCTGCAGCTGGTGCAGCTCCCAACCATGGGGCACCAGCTGCAGCTGGTGCAGCTCCCCGCCGGGGGGCAGCTCCCCCACACCGCTCCTCCCTGTGCCCCCGTCCATCAGTGGGGACAGCCCATGGTGACGGGGACACTGGTACCCCACCATGCGCTGGGGCTGGGGCCCAGGGCCGTGCTCCATGGGGAGCTCCTGCACCCCGCAGGCGCCTGCCTGTTGCAGGCCCCCGCCCAGCGCAACCCCCCGCCACCCCTCGTCCCGGGGCCTCCGCTGCGGGGGCAGGCGCTCCCCACGCCCCGCACCCTGAGCAGCAGCCGGGGGCAGCTGCCGGAGCCCTGCTTGCACGCCGTGGGGCTCAGCGAGGACCAGGGGCCCCCGCTGCCCGGCCCCACTGCCCCCAAGCCTGCCCAGGCTCCAAGGACCGCCAGCACCCAGACGGCGACGCCTGACGGTGAGTTTGGGGCTGGCACAGCCGGCCGCTGGGCGCCCCACACCCAGGGGCCATGGGAAAGCTGACATCGCCCGTCTTGGGGGATTTTCTTGCTTCGTCCTCAGCGGCGACAGCCCCGCAGGTGCCTGAGGAGCCCCCGCAGCTGCCCGAGCTGGGCCCTGATGCCTTTGCCGAGGCCTTTCCAGAGCTGGCAGGGGACAGCCAGCAGCTGCAGCACATGCAGGACGAGCTCCTGGCCGACCTGGACATCCCCATCCCCGGCATGGAGGAGCTGCTCAGCTGGCTCGATGCCGTGGAGCCCCAGGACGCCTTCCCCGATTTGCCCAGCAGTCCTGCCCTCAGCCGCTTCCTCTCGCAGCTGCCCGACCTCTGCGAGGACATCGAGGAGCCGAGCACGCAGGGACTGGAAGCCACAGGAGCCCTCGGTGAGGTCCCCTCAACCCCTGGGCTGCGCCCCGAGAAGCTTGAGGGTGGGCTGTCGCTGCAGTCCCCCGTCGTGCCAGCAGTGAGCCCCCCGCTCAGCCCTGCAGCCAGTCCCCTGCCCAGTGCGCTTAGGAGCCCCCTACCCAGTCCACCCCTGAGTCCCCCCAGGAGCCTCCCTGACACCCAGCTCCTCAGTGCCCTTAGTAGACCCCTGCCCCAACCCCCCCAGCGTTCCCTCAAGACCCGCCCCAACCCCAAGGTCCCCAGTGCCCTTAGTAGACCCCAGCCCAAATCCCCCCCGAGTTCTCCCAAGAAACGCCCCAACCCCAAGGGCCGCAGTGCCCTTAGTAGACCCCAGCCCAAATCCCCACCGAGTTCCCCCAAGAAACGCCCCAACCCCAAGGGCCGCAGTGCCCTTCGTAGACCCCAGCCCAAATCCCCCCTGAGTTCCCCCAAGAAACGCCCCAACCCCAAGGGCCGCAGTGACCATAGGAGACCCCTGCCCAAACGCCCCCTGGGTCCCCTCAAGAGTCCCCCGCCTGCCCCTGCGTCCACCGGCACCAAGCGGGGGGCCAAGCGCCCTGCGCCCAGCAGCACCCCCGGGACAGCGCAGAGCTGCCAGCACAGGAGGCCGACGACAGAGAACCCCCCCGGCAAGGAGAGGAAGACGCTGCTGGGCCAGGCTGGCCAAGGCCGCAAGAGACCGTGCCAGGGGAAGACGGCTGGCAGCAGCACGGTGGCTGGCAGCAGCAGGGAAGCAGGCAGCAGCGCGCAGCAGCTGGCGATCAACAGCACCACGGCACCCAGCAAGAGAGCGCGAAGCCCGGGGGCTGCAGGGGGGCAAGGAGCAGCGGCGCCACCTCCCCGCAGAGCGCGGCTGCTGCCGGAGACTCCGAGTGGGGAGCCCCGTGCCGTGCGGCCCCAGGACAGGCTCTGTCCCCAGGCCAGCGGGGCCAGGACGCTGCAGCGCCAGCAGCCGGGGACAAAGACCCCCAGCGAGACTTTGCAGCCGCTGGGGGCCAGGGCCAAGGCGCTGGGGCCAGCGTGCCAGCTGGCCTGTGTGCAGCCGCAGCCCACCTCCAGCAGCCCCAGCAGCATGCCCAGCGCCCCGCCGACAGTGCCAGGCTCCAGCTACCCGTGACCGACCTCGGGCTTCTCCTCGACGGCCCCCGCAGCACCCAGGCAGGCACAGAGACCTCTGCAGGCACCTGCTCCAGCTTCAGCCACGCTCCTCAGCCCTTGCCCCTCTCGCTTGCCCTCTCCCCTCTCTCGTGCTGGAGCTAGGGGATGGGCTTGCCACTCACAGGGATGGCAACAGCGCCAATGGCAAATGCGCGCGCGCCTCACCCAGGAAGGTGGCAATGGCAAGCTGGGGAGATGCTGGCAGCAGCTGGGCTGGGAAAGCTTGGCCATGGCAACTGCTGCTTGGGACACCAAAGGGCTGAGAGACAAGACTTGCTTCTTCTTTCGGGGCATTGCTCTTCTTTCCTGCCTTCTGGATCAAATTCCTCTCCTTAGGTGGTCACTCAGCAAGGCCTCTGCCTGCAGAGCACTTCTTCTTGCACTGGCATGCCAAGGGGATAAGAACTGGGAGGTCTTTGGGATAGCAAATGATCAGTGGGATGGGAAGTGATGATGGGGATAGCAATTCATTGGAATGGGAAAAATGGGTTTTATTTGTATTAAATTTAAATTTTTTAATTTTCATTTAATTTATTGGTTTTCTTATTTATTTAATTAAATCCACTTTATTGACTGTGTTGTACGGTATGGCATTGTTTTATTATTATAAAATTATAAGTATTTAATAGTATTAAATATTTTTATATATTAATATCTTATAAACTGTAAGTATCATTATTTATTATTTTGTTGGTTTTTATTCCTTTTCTACCCTATTAAACTCTCTTTATCACAACGCACTGGTTTGGACTTTATTTTTCCTTCCGAGTCATTCTGGATTCACTCCGGATGGGGGGACACTAGCGAACGCCTGTGTGCTTCAGATCCAAGGTCACCTTTGCCCTCATTCAAGATACATATTTGCATCTGTTGTTGTGAAACAAAATTAACAACAGGAACAATAAAGTTACCTACTTGCTAGCAGCAGCTCTACATTTGCTGGGGTCTGCTCTGTGCATTTTGAAGACCATTCCATGCTCTTCAGCCCCTTCAGGAGGAAATGTATGGTTCTAGGAAAATGCGTCTTGACCTGATGCAAAGCTGTGACGCAGCCTGCAGCTGCTGCAAGCCCTGGCATTTTACCTGCAGCCCCTCCAACAACTCTGATGTTTCCTGCATCGACTTCAACCACTGCGGCAGGACCTGAGGCCCCTCAAAGCCTTGTCACACACCCTGCAGCCCCTCGAGCCCCTGGCATGTTCCCTGCAGCCCCTCGAGCCCCTGGCATGTTCCCTGCAGCACCTCCAAGCCTGGCACAGGCCCTACAGCTGGCTCCGGGGACGACCCCGCTGCTGTCTCAGGCACCAATACACACAAGGGGAAGGAATGCATGCAGAAGTCATCTCGTTTCGGAAGGGCAGAAAGTCCTCCCAAGAAGAAGAAGGAGCAAGAGGAAGGCGAGGCAGCCTACCCCAAGCTAGGGCCATCCCAGGGCACAGGAGGCTGTTGGAAAGGAGATTAGATAGAAAAGCATCAGGAAGCAGGTGATCCCCATCCCTGGGCGAGCTGCGAGCCATGGGACAAGATTGCAGCTGTCCTCCAGGCGAGCACATTGTCAGCTGGCTGCTGCGCTGCTGGGACAGCAGCTGCGGGAGCCTGGCAGCAGAGGGCAGGGAAGCCAAGCAGCTGGGATCCTTCTCTGGGGAAGGGGGCACTGAGAAAGAGCTTGCAAACAGGGCACAAGCCCTCAGCCTCTGGAGGCGGCACCTGTCAGGCGTGAAGGAAAGGGATCCCTTCTGGGAAGATGCTGTGGGCTTGCTGAGGCTTGAAGAACAGATGGTGCTGGCTGCTACCAGCGTGCTGCAGCAGCGGCAAGACAGAGCCGTGGTGGTTTTCCTCAGCTGGGCAGCTGAGCTCCAGCACAAGCGCTCTCTCCCTGCCCCTCCTCCAATGCCAAGGGGAGAAAAGAGGCTGGCAAGGGCTCAAGGGCTGCCAGAAGGACAGGGAGATCACTCCACAAGGAGCGTCACGGGCAAAGCAGGCTCAGCACAGCCTGTTCCAGTCCAGGCCGGGGCCTGCTGCTACGGGGGCTCTCCACAGGCCGCGGCCTCCTCCAGGCCACAGCCACCTGCTCCACTGGGGGCTCCTCCACCCGCAGGGGGGCTGCAGCGTGGAGATCTGCTCCACGGGGGACCC